>NC_081565.1:4523652-4550924 GCF_022355385.1 Mustela nigripes | reverse complement strand
GGGGTTCCCTGTGCTTGCTGCGTAACTCATCCCGGAACACCGGGATGACGGAAGAAGACGTGTTTTCAGCCCCTACTTCAATTAAGCTTGGTCAATGCAGCTTTCCTGCTCTAATTCAAGAGATTTTGTTTTGTTTTCTTTTTTTTTTTTAAAGAGAGAGTGTGACTGCACGCACGAGGGGGTGGAGGGGCAGACAGAGAGAGAGAGAGAGAGAATATCTTAAGCAGGCACCACACTCAGCACAGAGCCCGAAGCCAGGCCCGATCCCACAACCCTGAGATCATGACCTAAGCTGAAATCAAGAGTCGGACACTTGACTGACTGAGCCAGGAGGTTCCCGGGAGGTATTCAATGGTTAGAATCTTCCCCAGCAGAAGGAACAGGTCGCCGAGAGGGTGAGGCATCATCACATCTGACAACAGCTATATTCCCAAGGGGCCCCCCTTCAGAATTCCATGTTGGAAGGATGACACAGGCCCCGGAAGGACAGAACGATGAGATTCAGTAATACAGGGCTGCTCTGAGAACAACCCAAAGCCCTCCATCTGGGGCTCATCTCAGAATGCAAGCAGAGAACACACGAAGAATATGCTGGCATGGCACTAAACCACTTCTCTGGGGTGTCAGCACATCAGATGTCAAATGTCCCAAACATTCAGACCATTACTAATAGCTCTGGGGGCTGGGGGACTTTCCTTTTAAGAAATAAAGCCCCTTCCCGGGTGGCTCAGTTGGTTAAGCAACTGCCTTTGACACAGGTCATGATCCTGGAGTCCCGGGATCAAGTCCCACATGGGGCTCCCTGCTTGGCAAGGAGTCTGCGTCTCCCTCTCACCTCTATCCTCTCATACTCTCTCTCTCTCTCTCAAATAAATAAATAAAATCTTAAAAAAAAAAAAGAAAGCAAGCCCTTCAGTAGCTCACTCCCCAGGGCTGCACTGCAGCACTGGGACGGAGGATGCCGTCTTTCCAGCGCAAGGTGGCCTGACTCTCCCCTGCGTCCCAAGGGATGAAAACCATGACACACTCACGCCCCAACTTCACTGAAATACCCTCAAACTTTCATCAACTCTGTAGCAAACAGTTCTGATCACTGACAGCCCTCCAACCCCAAACTGTTCAAAAGGGACATTGTAGATACTTTCTTAGGATAACTCACACTTATTTTATGTTCAGAGTGGGAAAAACAGTCAAGAGCTGGATTGTGTAAAGGCCAAGTTTTGCAGGATTTGTGAAAGGAGCTTGCCAGAAATGCCTGCTGAGGAAACAGAGGGTGTCTGTGTGCCAGGGTAGGGCCAGGAGTGTGGAGGAACGGGCGTTTAGCCTTTCTACGGCAAGCGCACAGTTGCTCAGGGCTCTAAAAAGGTAGGCCCTAGCCCCCAAAGGAGCAGTGCATTCCTCACTGCAGGCAGGACTGTTTTAACGTGGGCCACGGATGGATGGTTCCCAAAGACAGAAACCAGACAACACCACACTGGGAGACCGAGCTTGGCGAGGTCTCTGAGTCACCAGGCTGTAGAGTTCTGAAAAGGAAGTCCAGGCAGATGAAGCCCCATGGCCCAGCTCTCACGTGCAGAACAAGGACGGAACCGAGCCCAGAACCCAGAACTCTGAGAGCAAGAGCTGTAATAATAAAACTTTCCTGTGTGATTTTACTCAATCCCCACAATCACCAAATAAAAGACACGTGTGATCTCAAAGGAATGAAACGGAGGCAGGAGGCATAAACAAACTACCCAACGGCAAAGCCGATCTCAAGCAGAACCCAAACACGGCCTCAGCCAAGCTCTTCCCGGGCTGCTCAGTCTCATCTCAATACACTGAAGGAAGAACGTGGCCGTTCGGGTGTCTGGACAGACGCGGATTTCAGCAGAAGGTAACAGACCAGTACTTGCCTCTCCAAGGGTTAGTGCCCGCTATGTGTCGGAAGGAAACTGTTTACAGAAACAGCAGCGCCCGTTCCCCTCCCGCAGCCATGTTCCTCGGCAAGGTGACTGGGCAGTAGCTCCCGGTGAGTGGCAGAGCCCAGTTCCCTACTCCTGGAATCCCAGATCAGCCTTGTGATTCAAGCGAGAGAATGCCAGGAAGTGACAGACAGTGGGCCGGTTCTGAGCCTAGGCCCAAAGACCCCCGCATGCTCCCATCCGTTCCTGGGGCCGCAGCAAGCCCGGGCTGGCCTCACAGAGGCCGGTGGGTCCAGAGGGGCACAGCCACAGCCACTGCGGCTGGCAGTCCCAGCAGAGGTCCCAGAGATGTCGGTGAGGACAGCTAGAGCCAGATGGGCCGTCCATCACCCCACCAGCCTGTGTCCTAAGTACTGACAAACAGTTGCTGCCATTTTAAGCCGCAGAGTTGCAGTGCCTTACTACACAGCAGAAGTTAACCGGCAAGGCCCGTAGACTCAGACTCAAACTCTGTCCTTCCCTGGTAAGGCCTGCTCTCCCTGGCCTTGCTTCCTATGGGAGGAGGACTTCTCTTTCAATACAGAACACTTACAGGGCTGACGCACAGCCCAATGGTAAACCAGGGTAAAAAGGCCAAAGGATTTCTGCCAGCTAACACCTGAATGGTGATGCCGAGAGCGACCCACTAACGTTTCCCGGTCCCCAACCCCACCCTGCCTACCCCACCACTTCACACAGTCCCCTGGGCCACAGAGGACCAACTGCGCATGCCCCTTCCCATCTAGTGCAGGGTCTGCAAGGGGACAGAGTCAGGGCTGGGCAGCGGCACACAAGTCAGGAGGCACAGGCGACAAATGAATGCTCACACGCACGTTGCCAAGCAAAGAACAGCAGGGAGCGACTCACCGAGGGCACAGGCAAGGTGCCGTGCCGGCTGAGAAAGGAGTTAGAGACGGACACACTGATGCCCTGAGTGGCACTGCTGTCCTCGGGGGTGAAGGCCACTTTAGTTTGCTGGACACAGTAGGAGACAGAGGAGAAGGAAGCAGCAGCACAGGAGGCCTGCTGGACAGAGGACGAGAGAAGACAGGGAAGGAGGGAGAGAAGCGGAGAACGGTCAGGCGGGCACACACAGTCTCACAGGCTGCTGCCTAACTCTGCTTGGACGTTCTGGAGAGGGACGGCTTCTTGGCTCAGCAGAGGAATCCAAGATGCCCGCCTGAGTCTACCCGGACGAGAGGGTGCGCTCCTTCACCCCCTGCGAGGGATCTAGAAAGCTGACCGTCCTACCACTGGAAGTGGTGGCAATGTGGAAGGAGGCCAGGGGGGCTCGGGATCCAGCTCTGGCACGGACTTGGGGCCTCATGGTCCTCCCCTGGGGAGCAGACCCTGGGGTTATTCCTGCTTCCACAGAGGGTGCTGCTGGAGCCGGGTCGCCTGGCTTTGAACCTGGGTCTCACCATTTGGGACCTGTTTGGCCTCCGGCATTATTTAAAGCTCCGTGTGCCTCAGGCTCTGCATCTGTAAAATGGGGACAACTGTCTAGGCCCGTCCGTGTGTAAAGCGCTCAAAGCCAGGCCCGCCACACGGCACCAGGCCAACGGGCACAATGAGAACTACTATTTTTGCTGGTGAAAAGCCTTCCTGCGTCTGTGTCCGCGCGAGGGCAGCCACACAGCAGGCACAGCCCACGTCACGAGCCACGCCGGGCTGCAGCCAGAGCTGGGCTTGGTCCCCATCTTCTACTTCCCGTGGCCGGTGGGCTCCAGTGAAGTCTCTCTGGCTCCCTTAGCCTCAGCTGACTTAACGGGGGGTGGGGGTGTGTGTGACAGAGGCCATGGGGAGCACCACACAAAGCCAAAGAGAAGCCGCAGTGCGGACACAGGGGGCGCTCAGAAGGGCGTTGGCCCCACTCCTGGGCCCCTCGCTACTGCCCTGCAGCAAGGGGGGGGGCTCGGTGGGCTCCCCGACTCAGGCTCTGACTCTGAGTGCTCCCTAGGGGTCTGTGTGAAGGCCGGGGGCTCCATGGTGCGGAGATGTCCGAGGATGACCGATGGGCACCTGTGGACACTGGCAGGAGGAGCTGAGATGTTTCAGATCTCAATGAGATCTAATTTGACTGTTCAACCATACATTTTAGGTCGGGGTTCCTGGGGCAGGTGTTTCTATTTCCATGATAAAGATGGTTTTCTGAAACATTTTCACAGCCACGTAGATTCATACTGGGGCATATTCAGGTGTTCATGGAATGGGTGAAGACCTGAGGTGGGTGACTTGCCCTGAGTGCAAGTCCTGAGACACAGCTAGGCCCGGGCTCTGCCCGGTCAGCCTGAGCTCACCAAATGCGGGAAAGCTCAGGGGCCCCTGGGGCGGGGCAGGGGCTCGAGGAGTAACCCAGGGTCAGAAAAGGCAGGCCAGCACCTCTGTGTCCTCTCACGAAGGACGAAAGATGGCCAGGCCCCTCTGCAGTGGGAACACTACCAGGCTGGCCCGGCCGATGAGCGCTGACGGCACGTACAGCTCGGAACGGGTCAAGAATCCCTCTGCACTCCTCCCGGTGAGTTGCTCGGACTCGACCATCTGACCACAGTCCCCCTGGTTGGTAAACTGGGAGCCGTAGGGACAAGGTTCCGGAGGGACGCAGCAGGCACACGTGATCTGCCTGTCCCGGGCAGGACAGCCCTCCCTCTGTGCTGACTTAGGCTTCATTACCTATAGCCCCTACAGGGGCTCCTCGCACAGGGGCTTTTTCAGAGGAGCTAGGGTGCCACGCTGGGAACACAGAACGGCTCTGTGTAAGGCCATCGTGCTTCAATAGAGCTTGTTTCCACGGGGCCATCCCTGGCCAGGGTGGGGTGTCAGTCACTCCGCGTAGTTGGGCCATTATGTAAATCAAGTCCACAGATGGGCCTACACAGACCAGGCCCTGTGCCCTGATTGAGTCCCTCCTTTCTGGGAGGTCTATATTGGAGCCAGAGAAGAGAGGGAAAATAGAAGAGACTGTCAGCAGAGAAAGCAGACATTCTGAGCACCAGCCAGGCCCAGCTGCCTGGGGCTGCTCTGGGAGAGAAAGGCGCCGCCACCCCCGGGGTGGGGCGTCGGGGGAGCCCGGCGGAGGAAGCAGAGCGCCCGCGTGGGAAGCCGCGCGGTCCCAGCAGCAGAGGGTCCCCAGGCGGAGGGCGGCTTACCAGCTGCCGCTGCTTGGGGGGCAGGGCGGGGGGCGGCGCCAGCTCCTGCGGGGCCTCGGTGCTGAACGAGTCGTTGAAGCCGTACACCTCCATGAGGAGCTTGTTCTTCTGCTGGTAGATGTGCTCGTTCTGCGGCGTCTGGTAGAACACGGACGGCTGCGGCTCCGAGTAGTCCTCCAGCAGCTGCATGTAGGCCAGCACTGCGGGGTACACGGGGCGGGGGGGGGGCGGCCCAGCATTACTGGGGGCGGCTGCGGGGCACACGGCTGAACCCCCCGCCAGCCCCAAGAGGGCCCCTCCCTGCCCGGCCAAGCCATGGCCAAGCCATGGCCAAGCCCACAGAGCACCCCGCCCCCACCATGCTGCCCAACCAAAACCCACGGCCACACAGCAAGGGTGAGCCCCACGCAGGCTGTGCCTCTGGCCGACAGGGACGCATCGGTGCAGGCTGGGTGACTCACACACAGCACTGTGGCGGAGAGGGGACAATGGGGGAGGCCAGGACCTGCGGGAAATCTCTGTACTTTCCACTCAGTGGTGCCCTGAACCTAAAACCACTCAAAAAACCTCTTTAACCGCTTTAGAAAGTAGTCTGTTTTTTTAAAAGCTTGTGGGGGACCCCCCACACTCCCCCAAAAGCCCTGGGGTTTCCTGGCACCCTGTGGTCGCACCCGAGGCTAGGCACCACTTCCCACTCCTCTGACCCCAGATGCGTGGTCTTCCTCCCCTCTTGGGAACAATCAGGGATGGGTGCATGTGTCCTGCCGAGCAGGCTCTCCCCTGCCTGTGGCTTGGCTTCCCCAGAGGCTCCGCACCAACCGTCCGCCCAGCAGCCCCTCCTTGTCTCTCCATGGCATCCTCTTAGCCCTTCCCATAGTCCTGAGCCACCTGTGGGACTGTCCCACATATGTGATTTTACCGGGCACCTACATGTTGGGCACCAGCTCAGGGGCTGGGATCACACCGGGACCAGCAAGCAAGTCTTCTGTTCATGTGAGGCTCACACCCTCCCAGGAGACAGAAGACAGACCAGGTGTGAATGCTGGGGACAGAGAGTGAAGTGGTTCGGTGCTGGGGGCTCCAGAACACGGAGAAGCTATCTGAGGCCTTCCACACTGAGGCTGCAGACCGGGCAATGGCAAAGGCCGGGCCAGGGGCCCAGAAAGCAGGGCACAGCCAGAGAGGGGAGACTGGAAGGAGTGAGGCAATCACTTGGGAGGGTCAGGACAGGCCGTGGGAACGGGGCAACGAGGCCGACCTGCTGCCATACCAGTGGGAACCTACGAAGGGTTCCCCTCCAGGCTGGCCTGGAGCTGCTTTGTCTTGAGAAAACAACTCTGGGGCCATGCGGTTGTTTAGGTGACAGATTATGGTGTGGCTGGAGGTGGTGAGGTTGATGTGACTCAGGATACATGTTCAAAGCAGATAAAACAGAATTCACTGCCTGTTCCTGGAGAGTTGAAGCTACCGGAGGACAGGGCTGGCCCATGTCTGCCGCTGCCCCACCGGCGCCCGACACACAGCAGGGTCCACAGATATCTCTAGAATGAATGAGTGAACGAAACACACCTCATCTATCCCGACCACGTGACTTGCCAAACCAGGCAATGGCCCTGGGTGGGTCTTGTGAAGCCCCCACCGGGTAAACATAAAGCGATAGCCACTAAGTCCCGCTCTCCCTTCGAGCCCAGAGGCTACAGAACATCCTGGTGGGAGGCACAGCCCGTGAGGAAAACACGTGCACCCTCTCCCCCCTAAACCTCCTTCAGAAAGCCTGGCCCTTGCCACCCTCCTGCTCCCCTGGGGTAGCTCTGCCCGTAGCTTCAAGGCCGCCCAGGGGCAGGCTCCCTGACTCAGCCGGGCACCCTCATGGCCAGGGAGCCCAGCCACAGATGCCAGCAGGGGCCTTGACCGCCCGGGGAGGCAAAACATCTCAAGGACCCCGCCTCGCAGGCACCCTGTCCTGAGGCAGGCGCGGAGCCCTCAGCCGTTGCATGGGGGCATCAGTGTGCACCTCACTCCCACCTGGGGTTAGCAATGGGAGCCCTAACTCCAGAGCCAGGCCCTTCTACACGCTCTATAGGTTCGGGGCAAGTGATAGCTCGGAGTTGACTGTGTCCGGCCCTTTGGCCCCTCATGAAGCCGGGAGGCTGGGTGGGAGCAAGCCTTTTCTAATCCCCCTCTCTCTGTGGGACGGGAACCCACATCTGACCCTCCCCACAGCGAAGTCCAGGTCAAGGCTGGCCTGAAGTGCGGGACCGCCCTCCCGTTGTCTTGGAGGTGGAGGGAGCGCCCGAGAGTGAGGGAACTCCCTATAAGCACGAACATGTCCGTGTTTGCAGGGAAAATGCGGTTATGACCACTTGATCCGTGAGTGAGGAACGAGGGCTGAGGAGTTCCCTTGCAGGGCTGCGGCACACACACTAGGAGGGAGCTAGTGACGAAGGGAGCTGGGAAGACAAAGGGTCCCAGGTTTGGAGGCAAAGGAACTTCGGTGCGTGTATGGGCCGGCACAGGAACGGCGGCGGTCGACGGTACCGTCCAGAGCCGGGTGCTTCCTCCTGGGTCACGTCACAAGTGCTGGGAAGGAGCACCTGCTGGACACCCAGAAAAAGTGTCCAGTACAATTCCGCACAGATTCATTCTGTATTTTCACATGGCCTGAGGCTGGGGGCTTAACTGGAGACCCTCAGCTGGGGTCAAGAAGACAGGGAACACCCTTCTCTGCAGTGTCTTTTTGGTGCCCTTCACTGGAGGAGAGGGTGCAAAGTATCTCCTTTATTTCAAAGAATCAATAAGAAAGTCTTCACTCCAGTGAGCGCAGAGCAGAGCGTGGCTGTAACTGGCGGGTAGGAAATGGTGGTCTCGCCCAGGAGGGCACCGCTGCCTGAAGGCAAGTGTAGCTCGCCACCCCCTCGAGCCCCGTGATGCTCTTCTGGCGTGCTGCACGACTGACACCATGAGGTTCTAGAGGAAGGTGCGAGCCTTAGAAGGGGATCCCAAATGCCCACCGAGTGCTCCCTAAAAAGACTAAACTTCCTGACTAAAACAGGAAGTTTCAGTAAGAACTGACCTTCCGGATGTCTAAGCGCTTGTTGGGACCTGCTCCCAAGCACAGAGATAGCAGTGAGGTTCACGACCTTCAAGAAATAAGTAAGACTGGGTCCATTTCAAAGGTAGCACGGGAGCTCCGAGAAGAGAGCAGCAGGTGTCACCGGGCAAGCTCGGCAGGCTGGCGTGCCAGCTGGCACCGAGGACTGCAGGCAGCGATCAGGAAGCTGGTCGGGCACAACGGGCTAGGAGGGCTGCCCTCAGCAAGAGGACCCTCAGGACATCAGTGCAACCCAAAGGAGAAGGACACTATGATATCAGGACTGTGTACGTCTGACCTTTGTCCAGCATCAGCCAAATACAAGAGATGATGACTCGCTCCCTCCTTTCCCACCAAGTGACTTTGCAAGTCTTCCACCAGGCCGAAGACAGAACTCCTCACGGGTTCCCACGGGGAGTGAAGAGTGGACTGGAGACTAGGACCAGGCCTCAAGTTTGGGGGTCTTTTCATGGGGCACAAAAAAAGGCCTCCTGCTGCCTGGAAGTTACTACTGAAACCCACACGGTCTCCACAAAGGAGGGCCGGATCCCTTCCTCTGCCGTGGGCTGGGAAGACCCAGATCTGCCACCCAGCTGCCAGCTGTCGCCAGCAAGGCTCAGTTCCTTTGCGCTCCGGTTTCTTCTATGAACCACGCTAGTATCACTGCCTGAAGCCAGCGAAGACTAAACACGATGGTGTGTGAAGCTTTAGCCCAGGGCGTGCCACACCTTAAGCTCTTAGTAGTTTTTCAAGGTTTGCAGACACAAGTGCTACAGACAGTGATGGAAGAGATAAAGCCTAAAAATAGATGTCTAAATAGAAAATATTTTTAGCCACTGGAGACTTGAGGCTGTTGGAAAGGGAAGAGCGGCTGCCTCCCCTCCTGCTCCTCTCCGCAGCCCCACATGGGCCGTGGCCCACACCTGCTCTGAAAGCCGAGAAGGTGAGGCCCCTGGCTCCATGGCCAGGCCACACCAGGCACCTGCTGCAGTGTGCACGATCACTCGCGCCCTGCGTTCTGGGTTCAGAGGATTCCGGGGAGAGGAAAGGGTGGGCACCCAGGGCGGCACACTGCTTGAGTCCAGGTAAGCGGGGTGGAGGGGAAAGGCCAACAGCTCTCCAGACGCCTGCCAGCGCAGAGGGAGAGACACTGAGGGGAACATCCCCGGCGCTGCCGCTGGCGGTCTCCCGCTAGCAGCGGCGGTCCCCTGTTTCTCACAAGTGAATGGCAGATGGGAATGACCTCCCCAGCCCTGCAGAGCCAGCTCTCCCTCCAGCTGGGGGCCGAGACCACCCTAGGCCAGGACGCAGCCTGGGCGACACCCAGCAAGGAGCTGGGAGACAAGGCCCACCCAGCCGCCCTCGGGGCCGTCCCCGCCGCATTAACCGCTCCCCCCTTCTTCGAGGGTGGACCCCATGCCAGCTGGGGCCAATTAGATGCTCTCACTTGGGAATCTGGAAAGGAGAGTCAGTTCCTAGTTGGTGGACGTTCTCTGCTGGGCACGTCAGCTGAGGCCAGGGAGCCCGGGGCTGTGTGGCCCAGGTGACCACACATACATCCAAATGGTGACGGCCAGTCCGCCAGACAGATGGAGCAGTGGGCCAGTGGAATGGGGGACGGGGCGGGGCAGAGAGAGCTGGACGCCAGCAGGAAAACAATCTCTACTTGGGAATTTGATGGCAAAGCGACAGTCGGAAAATATTCCAACTACAAACATCTAAAATTTCAGCTCCACCCCCGGACCCTGGTAACAGCATAATTACAAATATGCAGTCTAAGAAACGTCCTCAGCAGCTCTGACCAAACAGCCTCGGGTTCTCATTCTGTGACAGTCCCTGTCTGCAAACAGAAGGCAGGCAGGGGACGGGGTACGGGCGGGGCGCACCAGCGACCTCCCTGAACAGCAACGCTGCACACTCTCAGGGCTCCTTGGAAACCCGTCTGTGGGCGCGGTGAGCTCTAACTCAATTCAAATGTTCGTCCCGCTTTACCCGGATGTTGCCGTAATGCTGTCCTGAAGCTGTGACCCTCACTGACTTCTCTGGCGCTGGGTGTTCAGGCCAGACACTCGGGGCTCTTTGGCGGCCTGAGAGCTGAGAGAGGCCGTAAGAGAGGTCAGCCTAACAAGCTCTACAAACCATCACCAGGACCGACAAAACAAGGCTCCCAGAAGTGTCCACATACCACAGGCCCCATCTTTTATGAAATTATGAGGCCGCTCATTTGATTCTGGCCTCACGCTTACATGCTCAGATCAAACGCGCCCGCATTTTAGGTCACAGAGTATGCTTCCTGACAACATCTCGACTAAAGCTTACTGTGTTTGTTTTTCTTCTCCGGTAGAGGAGGCGGTTTTTCCGGGTCACCTGTTGACTCAGGAGCAGTGAAATCACCCACAAACTCGACGGAGGCTGAGGACCCTCCTTGCTGAAAGGGGAGAATAGCAGCAAAGGGCGTGAAGGGGACGGACGGGACCGAGGCTGGGTTCGGCAGGTCGTCCTCGGAGATGTTGTCGTACTGGGAGGGGTGCCGCTCATAGGACACTCGGCAGCCAGAACTGTCCGTGGTCTGAGAGGCCGCACTCCTGCGCTTCTTCTCGGGGAGGGCGGGCGGCATGTCCATCTGCTGTCCCGCGGCCGACGGCCCCTCCGGAGGTGCTGGAGGCAACTGAAGAGGATGGCCGGGAAAAGGAGACCCAGACTCTCCCAAGGACTCCGGCAACGGGCTAAGGTTACAGGCCACTTGCTGAGGTATCTGGTCTGCGTTAGAGAGGTCTTGCTGAAGGAACTCATAGTCCGGATCGTAGTGATCTGCATTCACAACAGGAAAAACATGACTGTCAGCCACAGGTCCCTGCAAAAAGCAGCGATCCAGCTCTCTGCTTTATCCGATCCCATTCACTCGTGCGCGACACAAACACGATTTCTGTCTCATCTCTACCCTGTATTTTATATTCCTCATTCTTCTCCCTGCTTGAACACATAAAAGCAAGCAGGAAAATGACTGTTTGCTACCCTGTTCTTTGTATTTTCCTGTATTTTTTGAATTTCTTATTTAAAAAAGAAAGAAAAATGCGTGACCACTGTAGAATATGTGGCCAAAATAGAAAAAAAATCATGCACAATCCCATAATTTAACTATAATCTGTTTACATTTTAATGTATTTCCTTAAAAGTCTTTTTTCCCCCTAGGATTCTTTTTTTAAAAAACCCAACTGAGAAAATACCATGTGGGTGGTCTTGGATTTTGTCCGTTGATCAGTGTATCGTGACTGACTTCTCAGACTCGCGTGTTATCCCACCACACACACGCACAACTCCTCTGCTTTCCTACCACTGAGTTTCTGGTCTACCACTCCTCCCAATGATGCTGACATTAATGTCCTTGGATCGAAATCCTGCCACAGATCTCGAAGACAAACTCTCCAAGTGGAACGTCGAGCTCACGGGACACAAACAGCTCCGGACACCGCCTGCCCAGCTGGGTTCTGGACTTGCCTCTGCCCCGTCCCCGATATCCTGCCCCCGCCCCCACGCCCACCAGGAGGTCAGCACGCGCTGCTCGCTTGCCTTCGCCCTCCATCCGAAGTCGTCAGGGGCTCTCCCCTTCACCATCCCCTTCACCACCCAGAGCTCTGAGCACAGGTGACTCCCATGTGGGCAAAGGGAACCAGACTGCACACTGCAGATGGACTGTGATGACGGCTACCACCTGAGCATCTCCTCCGTTGAGGCACATGGTTATTGCACTCAAACGCCTCACCTCCTTGAGAGAGGTGGATGTCGGTAGCCTCACTCTGCAGACAAGGAAGCAGACTGACTGAAATGGCCAGGGCAGTACGACCACTGCCTGGCCTCCCTGTGTGACCCCAAAGCAGCCATCAAGCAACGATGAGACAGGAGGCGTGACCAGGATGCCCGGCGCTCACCGAGTGTTTCACAGCTTGTGTTCCGGGAGCACTGGCCGCTGTCCCTGTCCAGAGAGGACAGCTGCTCGTCCGACTTGCTGAGCTTGCCTATGCTGCTGCAGGGGGACAGGCGGGGCGACTCCCCGCCGTACGAGTGGCTGCCTCCTGAGAGTCGCCTCTGTGTGTAACAGTCCACGTCAAAATCCTCGTGTGGAGAAAGAAAGACAAGCGTAAGTCACTTCTGAGAAACGGTGGCAGGGCCCAGGGGAGAGGGGTCAGCACGTTTAGTTAGAGGAGACTGCCACACTCCGAAACCGGACGCAACAGCCCATCTTTGATGTAAACAGTAAAAAGCCAGGTCTGTGACTTCCGAGAAAGGAGCCCTGCTGAGTGCTGGGTCTGTGTAGCAAGCAAGCACCCTGGGGCCCATCTCCTCAGATGCCCTCAGGAGACACTCCTAGCTCCAGCCTCTCCACCCCTGCCCCCTCCCCGACGAGGGAACCACGACAAGGTCCTGCAGTCCTGCTGAGGCCGAAGACCAGCATAATCAGGGCTCCCAAACCCGAAGCCTTCCTCTGCCTTGCAAGACGGGGCTACATTACCTGCCTATTAATCCCAACAGGCAAACTGGAGCCGCTGGTGGCTCGACTCATGGGGGCAACGACAGCCACTCGGGTCGGGGATGGAGCCGACTGTCTTTTCTTTGGCGGCAACGCTGGCGGAGGACTGAAACAGATCAAGAGATCCGATCAAACCGGATAACCCAAACGAAAGCTCTTTACGAAGACGTGAGAATGCAGAACGTGGGAATGTTTCATTATCAGACACTTCCCGTCTACTTCTCACACTTCCACCTCCTGTCCCACTCCACCGCTGCCAAAATAAACCTATCAGTGCCAAAAAACCTAAAATTAGAAAAATCCTTTCTTTTCCGTCCATCATAAGTTGTACTAAGGCTACAAGGCACTCCACTGGGAGTTCTTGGAGTGTGTGGCAAGAGAAGGCTCTGCGGCCAGGCTCACGTCCTCCACAGATGCCTTCCCAAGGAAGATGAAGATTCCAAGGCTTCTAAGGAGCGAGGGGCTGGGTTCCAAGTTCTCACCCTCATGGCACCACCTTCACTCCTACATCTTTTCATCAGATTATGCCTTAGGTACAGAGGGTGCCAGAAATATAAAAATTACCTGTTATCAACCACCCGAATGCCAGGTAACGGGGGCTTGGGGGGTGCAACCTCCTCATCCGTAGAGTCTGGGAGAAGCTCGGTCGACTGGGACAGGCCAGTTGTCTTGTTTAGGATCTCCATCTCTCGATCTGTCAGGGGGAGCTCAGACTGGCTGGAGAATGAGAAACATCTGGGATCACAGAAGGTTACAGAGCACACACAGGTCCTGGGAGGGGCAGAAGGGCGTGGAAATAATGCAAGCCACCAGGCCGAGGACCAGGAGCCCTGGACACTGTGCCTGGAGCTCCATGGCAGAGGCGGGGTTTCGAGTCTGGTTTGATCACCAACACACACAGCAGGAGCCTGGCCAAGTCCCCCTGACCGCATCTCAGTTTCCTTGTCTGTAGGAAGAAACCTCAGACTACGTGACCTAAAGGCTCTCCAAATGCTCCAAATTGATCTTTTATATTTTTTTAGGCACTTATGCTAGAACCTGTTGCAAGGCCTTAAAACAGTCCACATGGCCCTCAGTTTACCTTCCTGATAAAGCTAAATGCTCTCAAGCCAAATCCCCCAAACTCAAACCTTCCAAGTTCACTCCAGTGATGAAAGGAAGCTCCTCCAGAAAAGCACAGGCGTGGGTCACGTGACACTTGCATGGTATCCCGAGTCACGTGGACTGTTAGCCTCAAAATCAGGCAACAATTCAAAGTGCATGTGAGCTATGCACACTTTGAAGTGATACGGGTGCCCACCCCAAGGTCGTCGAGAAAAGAGTACAGGCCTCAAACAGCCGGCCTACTCCGGCTCCCACTCTCTCCCCAGCGACTGGAGGGTTTAGTCAGAACTCACCCGTCGGGTTTGCAGGCTGGGGAACTGGGTTTCACTGGACTGGTTGGAGACGGATGCCCCTGCTTCTCGATGGTAAGTCTGACCAGCTCCTAAACCCCGCACAAGAGAGAAGTCATGAGGCGCTAAGAAAGCTCCTTGCTGCTTGGTTTCCCCCACAAGGTAGGTCACTGGTGTGTCCTCCGCCGCCTAGTCTCTTTTCGTGCCTACACATTTTCCGCATACTAGAAATGCAAGTACTATTTGACTTAGGTAAGCTGCATGACTTCCCAAAATGTCCCCTAGCCTCCAAAAATACCTTCAGAGCATGTTGAGAAGTTTCAAACGCATAATGCCACTTCCTCTTGGAAGGGGGAAATGACGAACCCCATGGTCTCAGAATGACTACGTTCAATACACAAATTAAATCCCAATTCCCAGTCAGTTTGTGGTGGGGGAGAGCTCCTTTTTAGGTCTTGAAAATCACTGCATTCTGTAATGTGCAGGACACCGCCTGTGCTGAGGAGCAAACCTCTGGCACCGGGAAGGTGGTTTCCCAAAGTGAACTGCCGCTGGGCATGGTGGCAGCTGGTGCATGGGGGTGACCGGCTGGCGTCTTTGTCGAGGGACAGAAAGTTAACAGTGTATCACCCAGCAGAGACGTGACTTAGGAAAAAATATATATATTTTTAAAGATTTTATTTATTTATGTGACACAGAGAGAGAGGTCACAAGTAGGCAGAGGGGCAGGCAGAGAGAGAGAGGGAAGCAGGCTCCCAGCTGAGCAGAGAGCCCAATGTGGGGCTCGATCCCAGGACCCTGAGATCATGACCTGAGCCACCCCGCGCCCAGGAAAAAATATTTTAATAGAAAACAAAAGAAAAAAGATCAGGACTTACTTTTTTCCCCAATTAGAATGCAGTTTCCCCCAGTGTGATAGGTTCTGATGATCACAAATCCTGAGCATTTCCGCCACTCTCCCCGGTCCAGCTGCCCCGCCCCAATGTTATTTCACTCTTTCTTTCTTTCTTTCTTTTTTTTTCTAAGATTTTATTTATTTATTTGACAGAGAGATCACGGGGGGGGGGGGGGGAAGCAGGCTCCCTGCTGAGCACAGAGCCCGATGCGGGGCTCGATCCCAGGACCCTGAGATCATGACCTGAGCTAAAGGCAGAGGCTTAACCCACTGAGCCACCCAGGTGCCCCAATTTCACTATTTCTCAGAATACTCTTGCCTAGAACAAAAGTTCTAGTCCTCTTCGGCGCCCATCAGTTTCTGAACAGCCTTATGGAATCCAGTTCCCATGCCTTAAAATCCAGCCACTGATCGGGGACAGTCCGACAGTTTTTTGTCTGCTCATGGGGCTGAGCCCACCAGCACTGCTTTTATGACTTCGCACCCCGACAGAAGACACTGTACCCGCTACAGCCCCTCCTCACTTCCCCCAGCCTCCGCAGCCCTACTCCGTGTCACAATTCCCTTCCCCCTCCTGCTCAGCGTGACGACCTGTGTTTGTGTGTGCACGAGCGTGCCATTCCTTTTTGTTGCTGAGTTGTATTCCAATGCAGGGACAGACCTCCCTTTCCTTATCCACTCTCCCGTTGACGGGCATCTGGATAGGACCTACTTGTGTAGGGGAGGCGGGCGGTTCCAGCTGCTGAAGTTATGGAGGGGGCAGCAAGGGGCGTAAATGGGCAACATGTCTCTAAATCAGCCTGCAAAGCCTCTCTACACTCAAACCGCCACACGCAGGAATCACAATGTAGACAGTAACAACAGAGTTAATATCCTCCCTAGAGCAAGGGTTCTTTTTTTTTTTTTTTTTTTAAAGATTTTATTTATTTATTTGACAGAGAAGGAACACAAGCCAAGGGAGTGGGAGAGGAAGAAGCAGGCCTCTGGCTGAGCGGGGAACCCGATGCGGCGCTCAATCCCAGGACCCCAAGGTGATGACCTGAGCTGAAGGCAGAAGCTTAACCCACTGAGCCACCCAGGCACCCCAAAATAGCCCCCCCCTTTTAAAAAGATTTTATTTATTTATTTGACAGAGAGAGGAACCATGAGTAGAGAGAGAGAGGCAGGCAGAGAGAGAGGGGGAAGCAAGCTCCCTGCTGAGCAGAGAGCCTGACGAGGGGCTTGATTGCAGGACCCCAAGATCATGACTTGAGCCGAAGGCAGAAGCTTAATCCATTGAGCCACCCAGGCACCCCAAAACAGCCCTTATTTTCTTGTTTTGTTTCTTTACATCTTGTCAGTGTTCTACAGTGAGTATGTATTACTTCAGAAATGCTAATTAAAAAAAGAAAAACGCAGCCAACGGCACACACGGCTGGAAGCTACACGGCCCGGCCTGTGACAGCCGGCGCCCGTTCTTGGGGAAACAGGAGCAAGAGCTCTAAGAGTCGAGGGCTGGAGGAAGAAAGAATGTTCCTGTTACCACAACTTAGGAGCTGAACGCGATCTCACGGACGGTGAAGACCAGCTACCTAGCTGGTGAGCACGGACAGGCTAGGACAGAGAGAGGGCGGACAGACGGCGCGCCAAGGAGCGAGCAGGCAGCGAGAGGACGGGAGAGGCGGCTCGTCGGCGGGCTGCACGGCCGAGATCACAGAGTCAGAGGGCTCGCAGGGCCAGGCCCGAGTCCCGAAAGACGCGCGTCCGCTCTCCCTCTTCTCCACAAACAGGGCGAGAGAACAGGGAGAAGCCTGCATACTTGCATCTGCTGATGTAGGAAAAAAATTCCACTAATTCTTCATTGATTCACGAACAATTATAATTAGAATGTCATCTTTCTGGGGAGGCAGCTGTGTGAACTCCACTAATAAGCAATGGCACAAGAGCCCCGGAATGACGGGCACGAATGTGCAGGCGCGCACCCGAGTTCCAAGAGGACGACACGGATGGCAGGAGCTCCCTCACTCCGGTTTGCTGGCCTCGGCCTGCAGAGGATGCGGAAGGCGCAGGCAGCCTTTCTACCCCACCAACCTTCCGGGCCGAACAGTGAGACAAAGGACAGCCCTAAGAAGGTGCACGTCCCTGGCTCCTGGGGCAACGACCCTAAGCTCACACTCAAAGCTGACCGTCCGTTACTTGGCAAGAGCCTGACACCTCAAGCTAATGGCAGAATTTCTGAGCAGGATGTCAGACTTTGCAGTCCTCGTGAGGCACGGTTTGAAAGGACGGGGAAGGCGGTACCAAACTGTGTCCATAGCCGGTGACTGGAAGCAGACGGCTACCCAGTCACTGAAAAGTGGTTTTCAAAGGCCAAAAGGCATTTGGTGAGATGTCTTTCTAAGTGTATCGTACCTACTTTGGTGCTTATTTTATTCACGCTGAAACTGATCACAGGGCTGCTTCTATCTCAAATGACCTTCATCAATTCCAAGTATGAGCTGCGGTGCCCGCGGAAGAGAGGAGCGATCGATCCCAACTGCTCCCGTCTTCTCTCTGGCACTAAGACAGGGCTCCTGCCGGCCAGAGCAGACACAGGCCGCACACAAAAGGGCTCCTTAGGAGACGTGCCCATGGGCACCGCTCACATCGTACGACTCACTGCCATGCTGCCCCCACCATGAGGACACCAGACCGTGGCTGATGCCCTCCAAGTTTCCATATGCTGTCACCAAAAAGTGCCACCCTGCCATCAGTGGCCTGCTGTGCTGACCCCGTCCTCTCGCTGTCACCCTCACCCTGTCCCCTTGTTGTCTATCCTCCATCACTCTCTGGCTCTGCGAGAACTCTAGGTTCAGGTCATGACACGGGGCCTCTACTGATGAGCTTGCTCTAGGACAAGTCCTTCACTGAGTCCACTGGAAGCGCCACCAGCGGGACTTCCTGCACTGAAGCAGCAGAATGCAATCACAGGGTGTCCAGGTTTTTTATGCTGACAAAAAGGGACCTTTCCACCCACATCCTAGGTGTGAGGGGTGTGAGGCAGCAACAGAGCCAAACCAGTGTCCTCCCTCGCCCATGCAGTCAGGAACAGGCGGTCCTCCGCAGGCAAGGTGCACGCGGGGGCTGGGTGGTCAGTGACTCCTGGTGTCGGCTCTCAGGGGTTCAGTCCAGCCACAAGGCACTGGCTGGCATTCCTCAAACAGTCTAAAGACGAGGCAGCCAGAGGAGACCTCAAATTCAGTGTGAGAGGAAAGAAAATGAAGACACCGTGTTGATGAGGGTAAGTGAAAACCCCGGTGGTTGTGAAGGTGAGTTGGAAGTACCAGTAAAATCTCCAGATGTTTTGTCTCAGAGAAACCATGTGACCAGGCAGCAGCAATGAGAACAGATGGAGGTCTCCACCTCCATCGCCCAGCAAAGGGCACCCCAGCTCCTTCGAGGAATGGCTGACTCCAGGTCTGTGTAAGAAATGGACAAGATGACTTATAACTCAATAATAAAAAGATAAGCCAATGAAAAACTGAATCTCAAAGGATTTGAGCAGACATTTCTCCAGAGAGATATATAAATGACCAAGAAGCACACGAAACAGACCCAACATCATTAGCCAGGGAACTGCAGATCAAAGCCACCGTGCGGTCCCACTTCAAGCCCACCGAGACGGCCACATCAAGGGACAAGCGGGAACCAAGAGGATGCGGAGAAGCTGGAGCCGCTGGAACCCGCAGATACTGCTGGCGGGGCAGAGAGCTGACGCAGCTGCTTTAGAAGACACAGGAAGCAACGCGGGAGTCACCGTGTCACCTGGTGACTGTGCTCCGAGGTGTGTAACCAAGGGAAAGGATGATACACATCCACAAAAAGCCGGGTACGGGAGTGCTCGTGGTAGCATTACTCCTTATCACCAAAAGGTAGAAACAACACAGCCATCCAGATGTCCACAAATAAACAAGACGTGGGACAGCCACACAATGGGGTATTATTTGGCAATAAAAAGAACACACGCTCTCACATGGGTGAACTCTGAAACCATAACACAGACAGGAGCTAGTCACACAAGGCCACAGAGGATCCAACTCCCTTGACAGGCAAATCTACAGAGACAGAAAGTAGTCCAGAGGCTACCCAAGGCCGGGGGGATGGCAAGGAATGGAGAGCGGGTCTGGGGAGAACATAAAGGATATGAGGTTCCTTCCTGAGGGGATAAACATGTAAAATTGATTACGGTGATGGTTGTACAAACTGTGAACATACCCCTCCCAAAATCACTGTATTGTACATTGTAAGTGAGCGAATTCTATGGTCTGGGAATGAGATCTCAATAAGGCATTTCCTGCGCCACCGCCACGCCCAAAGAAAATAACTATCAGAGGAACCTCGAATATCTTTTCATATGAAAATGTAAGAAAACTCTCAAAGACCTCTAGGGTCATGCCACAGGGAACTCAGGAAACAGCCCGAAGATGTCTTCAGCGGCCCAAGATGAGGCCTGGGCACCAGGAAGAGTGACAACCACAGTGGACTGGAGCACGACCAGCACAGGCACAGCCATGAGTTCAAGATCGTATCTGAAAAAGCTCGGTTGACTGGTTGTGTTAAAGGATGCTAGGAGGGCACCTGGGTGGCTCAGTGGGTTAAAGCCTCTGCCTTCAGCTCAGATCATGATCTCAGGGTCCTGGGATCGAGCCCCACATCGGGCTCTCTGCTCGGCAGGGAGCCTGCTTCCCCCTCTCCCGTTGCCTGCCTCTCTGCCTACTTGTGATTTCTGTCTGTCAAATAAATAAATAAAATCTTAAAAAAAAAAAAAAAAAAGGATGCTAGAAACACTCACTATTTTGATAACTGGTAAATAAGGGAAGGAACTGAGGTCCGATCCTGCCTTTCCTCTGAGAATTAGAACTCAGAATAACTACAAATTGACACAGGAAGTCTGCCATTTAAGTGTGTCCCAGCTGAGTGATGATGGATTAACGGCACAAAGAATTAGAAAGTCATCATTTTGCAACTCCTAATCAATTAATGGATCTAGACGATAACCATCAATGGCTGCTAACACTGAAGAGGGAAAGAAGCCTTCTGATGGAGATGCAGGGAGGCCTAGGAAGGATTCAAAATACGGAAACCTGAATCTGATTCAGCCTCAGTTCTAGGGACAGAGGCACATGCTGAACAACACGGCACAGGTGCCACCAGCACAACCCAGAATGTGGGAGACTTTCAGCAGCAGCAACCAACCCCTTCTAAAAATAAGTTAAGTTACAAGGACAAAAACAAAGAGAAAAGGGATCTTTAGACACATTTTAATAAACTAGTAAGTATATGAGCTTTATTTTTTTCTAAAAGATTTTATTTATTTATTTGAGAGAGCACAGAGGAACAGGGAGAGGGAGAAGCAGGCTCCCCACTGAGCAGGGAGCCCAATGCGGGACTTTATCCCAGGACCCTGGGATTATGACCAGAGCCCAAGGCAGAGGCTTCACCACCCGCTTCGCCACCTGTGCCATCCAGGCACCCGATGTGCGCGAGCTTTACTACATAGGAAACTACATGCTGTGTGCAGGCCAGGTTCAGCTCAGGGCTTGCTTCCTGTGAGGCCCTCAAGGTAAGAACGCTTTAAGGGGGGGCCTGGGTGGCTCAGCTGGTTAAGGGTCTGGCTCTTGATTTTGGCTCGAGTCATGGTCTGAGTCCGGGATCACAGCCCCCCACCCCACCCCTTTCAGGCGCCACACTTGGCAGGGAGTCTGCTTTTGGCCCTTGCCCTCTGCCCCTCCCCCTGCACATTCTCTCTCTCTCTCTCAAATAAACAAAATCTTTAAAAAGTCAAAATGAACAAACACCAAAGAATGTGTAACAGAGACCAAAATACAGCAGAAATCACTGTAGCCTGAGAGGCTTCAAATATGTACTACCTGGCCCCTCGCAGAAGAGCCTGCCTTGGCCTGGAGCTACACACGAAGGCATTTACAGACGTAAGGACAGACAGCTGGGATTTGCTTCCCATGGCGCAGGGGAGTGGGCTGAGGTACAGAAGACTGGCCGTGAGCAGACAACTGTGGAAGCTCTGGGACGGGCCTTCACTGTCCTGTCTTTTCCTCTGCAAATGCTTGTAGTTTTTCATCAAAAAATGTAAAATGGGCTGAATGAGGAATAAAAGAGATGGCTTATTTGAGATGTCAGTGTGGTAGTGACAGCTAGTTGCCCCTGCTACCTGTTCTTCCTTATTAACAGAATTTCAGCCAGACATGTCACCAAATTCTGGTCAATAAAATGTGAGTGAATTTCCTAAGGCCTTTGAGGAAGCACCCTTAAATGGAGAAGACACACCTTACTCTCTCTTCCTCCTCATTGGCTGGAATATAGTCATGATGGATGGAGACTGAGCAGTCACTCTGGACCACGAGGTGGAATCCACGTGCTAAGGATGGCAGGCAGGAAAGCAAGAGAGGAGAGGACCACATCCCTGATCATCGTATGAAAATGTTATTTAACCTCAGACTACTTATCAGACTGTGAACATTTTGTACACGAAGGAGAAACACAGTTTTATCTTTTAAAAACCAGAATTATTTTGGATTTTCTTGTAGTCAAACCTAATCCTAACTGATACAGTCAGAAAAATATTTCTTTTGAAGTATTCCTGTTGTAGGTGAAAATTCTAATACAGAGAAACCTCACTAAAGTGGAGCTGGCTGGCTAGAAAGGGGAACCACACCACAGCCAACGATTTCAGGAAGAACCATCACTCAGAGACCCCAGCAGAGGCCCCCGCCACAGGAGGGAATCATGGCTACAGACCCAACAGGGAAGGACGGACGCTTCTCCGAAGAGAAATCCACTACCCCAGCAGCTCAGCCAGTGAGGAACCGCCCTTGCCCTGAAGTCCTGCTTCTCCAGGGGACTTCGGTCCAGGACAGCCGCTCCCAAAGTCCTGTCCATAAAGCCACGCTCCTTCCTTTCTTTGTTGGACTTGCCTGTGGTTTTGCCATAGCTTGCATGTCCCAAACTGCAATTCTCTGCTCTTCTCAACTAAACCCATTCTGCTAGTAAAATAATTTTTATTTTTTTAGGTTAACATATGCGAAGGGAGTCTGGCGTGGTACACAAGTCCAGTTTTGGGAGTGACAATTAGACGGCGGAACTGCAGGTGTTCCACATTTTCCTCCAAGGCTGTCAGCATTAGAAGGGTTAAAAAAAACCAGTGTGAGCGTCAGTGGTGTGTGTGTTGGGGGGAGCTGGAGGTCAGGGGAAGAGGCCCTCCGTCTGAGAACCGACGTCCCTGGGAGGTCTGCAGAGAGAACAAAGCGGAGCGCAGGGCGGTGGGTAAGAGACTGTGCTCCAGAGAAGAGAGGAGAAGCTGACAGACGGCAAAGGTAGGGAGAGCTGGGGCGCTGGCTGCCAAAGGAAGACCCGGGTCTCCTGCTGGAGTCTGAGGAGCTCGGCTCCCAACAGCCAGTGCCAGGGAAAGCTCGGGCCTTCACCTTGCTTCCTCGGGGAGTCACCATCCTCTCTGAGCCCCGGGCCGCGAGCAGAGCACCTGCCTGGGCTAGGTCGGGTAATAACGGCTCTGCCTCTTGACGGGAGACGCGTGGAGAAGAGCCACACCCACTGTGAAGAACTGGCAAACGTGAGCCATCCTGGGTACTATCGTTTCCACGGCTAACAGTACTCACCACCGTTCACTGGACACCTCGCACTTACCAGCTACTTGATGTACACTGTCTTACTCAATCCTTCTTTAGTTCTTCAGGGTAAATATTTAAAAACCTACCGGAAACTCACAGAAGTATCTTGCCCAAGCTTACAGGGCTAACAAGTGACATTTAAACAATAAACTAAATATATTATATAACATAAATATAATAATATGTAATAAATAATATAAATAGTAAACTAAACAAAGTAATCCTGTAAAACACTTCTTTAACCTTTAAAAAAAAAAAAAAAGGATTCCATTTACCAACTGAATGAGTTACTTAAAAGGCGGTGACTCAGTTTAAAGGAACGTGCCAGCACTTCTACAAGTAGGATAAAGACATCCTCAGAAATCTGTTTCGTTTCTGCAGGGCCCTGACCCTCCCAGCCAACTGAGGCTCTCACAGCACCAGGACACAGGCTTATACGGTGTGCTCAGCCTGATGGGACACCGGCAGAGAAGCCGGAGGCCAGCCAGTGTGGAGGCAGGGCACGTGGGAGGCAGCCGAGGGTGATGGGGCAGGCCCCGGCATGAGGCAGGACCTTGCCCCTGACCACTGTCGGCCCGAGCGTGCTCCCACGCCTGTGAAGGGGCAAGGAGGCCCACGTTCAGAATGGTCATGAGCGTGAGGAGGGAAAAAGTGTCCGCTGCCGGTACTATGAGGCCCCGGCAACACACGCCAACAGCACAGTGTCTGGACTGTCGCTGTGGCCTGAACTGATCTGAACCCCTAAAGCCTCCAGGACTAAGCCGACTCCTGCACAGCCCTCTGCCTTTGGCCTGTCTCTCCCTCTGGGAAGAGTCACTGACCACCCTAAAAAAGGAAGGTCTCCCCAAAAGCCAAGTAAGACCCTGTGCCATTTTTGCTTTTATAACACTCATCCTAGTTACAATCCCAGATTACGACCTCTGTTGCCCCCTCCCCTCTTCCGACAGACGCGGCGTCAGGGCCGGGACTGCACCCGTTTTACCACTACATGCCCAACGCCATCACACGGCCTGCGCACAGGCGGTTTTCGATAAATGCTTCCTGAGTAAATGAAACGGAACTGAATTCACAGAGCTCATCACCTACAGAGTCTTCCTTCTGGGTTAAGTATTTTAAAAACAACTGAGGAAAAGTTTCTTGTTTCCAGACACAGATGCGTTCACAATCTGTCAGTTTCTCTCTCTCCCGCTCTCACTGGTTAATTTAAGAAATCAGGAATGTGTCTTTTAGACATGTCTTTCAATGGACACTGTGGTGGTTTAATGATTCCATAACAGAAACTGACTTGGGAACGTGACAAAGCTCTACACACGGAAACTCCACCTCCTCTGTTTCGGGCATTCTGACTGGTTCTGCACATCTCATTATCATGCGGCAGTAGGAAACCGGAACCATGTCACCTGCAGAACAACAACTTTCAATAACAGCATTTCCAGAAGCCTGGACAGGAAGAGCCAGAGCTGGGCGAGCCAGATCTCTACAGACTCTGAGGAAGCATGGACCCAGGTCACGTCTCCTTCTGCCCTGCCGGCCTCCGAGAGCTGCGGGGAAGATTCCGTGGATCACTATGTCTGAATGCACTCCAAAATCTGGACGGTGACAAAGGTCTTGCACAACAGCCACAATGGGCTATACCCTGAAGTCTCACTGGCCAAAACAGACGATGTGGGACCTCATAAACCTCGGGGAAAGAAGAGGGCCTGGAGCCATCAGAGGAGACTTGCTTCACCCAATCAAGCCTCCCTCTAGGTGAACTCCATGACGCTCCCAGCTGACGTGGCAGCTCCTTCCCTAGAGCTGGAGGCAGGGAGCCACCAAGACCTCCCCAGTTGACACGGTTCACTCTGGAGCAATTCGAAACATTAAGCAATGCTTTCTTAGCCTTTCCTCTACCGTTTTTACCATGTGTGGGGCCCCTAGTCCACGCTCCAGAACCAGAGGAGGCAGCTTTCGGGAATCTGATAGCAGGGTTGGGCGGAGAAAGCACTTCTTACGGACCTCAGCTACATTTGGGGACTGAAGGGTGTAGAAAGGAAGATGACACGGCTACTTTTTTTTTTTAATTCCCCCAAGCCAAGAGATTCGTTTCTAAAGCATACACTCAGCACCACAAAATTAGTAAAAAGAAAAAAAAAAAAAAGAAAGCAGTTACAGTCTGAGTGCTTAGTGTGTGCCAGTCTTTGTTCTAAAAGCTTTATATGTAGAAACTAATTTAATACTTCCCACAACCCTAGGATATAAGGCACTATTATTATACCCATTTTATAGACGAGTTAATTAAGGTACAAGTCTTTGAGTAAATCGCTCAACTTCACAGACTAGTAAGGAGTGAACTTGGGATTCAAACCCAGCCAGGCCCTAGACTAGCTCTCTTTCCACTACATAATATGGCCTCACAAGATAGCAGGGTCTCTACTTTCCCACTGCTCACAGCCCTAATCCTGACCCAAAGGCCCTCACCCACTTCATGCTTAATATCCTGCCTTGCTCCTCACCCACTAGGACTTATTATCTCTAAATCAGAGTTTGTCCCACGGACCCCAATTCCAGACCCTCTCCGGCCTTCACCTCCCACCTTAACTGTAATTCACAATTTCCCACCATGCTGTTTCTGACTTCCCTGGCTAGTAAAGTCACAGACTGCATCAAGGATTTCAAATCCAGACAGTTTCACTTCTTACTCATCTCAATCCCGCTTTTCTAACAAGAATCCCAGAAGTTCTTATAACATGAAAAGATAGTGACTGACTTGCTGAGAATTTTGCAAAAACAATTTCCTCTGCCTTTTGTCTAGCCAGCAAGCACGCACAGCCAGAGCTGTAATATAAAGACTCACTGAAGATTTAATATGTGCTCAATAAAGTCTGACTGCTTCCGGCAGCCTTTCCAGCTATGGAGACGAGCACTCCATTAGCACTTACATTGCTGTGTGAGCCATCTGTACCAGAGAGAAGTGAACGGCTATGGGACAGAGCAGTACACCCACACCGGAGATGCAGGGAGATGTGGTTCCAAGGTGTCTGGTTCGGGAACAAGGTCTTGTGTGACAGACGCCAGCAGGGAGGCTACCCGGCGCTTGCATCCTACCTTTACTCCGTCCAGCACAGCCTTGATGACTCCCTTCACGGTTGTCACCGCCTCTTTATCTTCTGAGTTCACACCTTCTAGCATCACTTGGTCAGACCAACGGATGAGGTTGGCGAGACTTTGGTACACTCGGCTATGGCAGGAGGAGAGGGCTGAGCTGGGGGGCAGAGAAGAGTTTGTAAAGAAAATTAAACGTCTAAAGCGACCCTCACCTGAAGCAACTGTTTAATCCAGTTCCTCGGGGACGAGGGCATGTTTCTCCATCTGTCTTTAAGAGCCACACCCCCTTTTTAGTAACACCCCCTACCCCCGGGGACCTAGGCCCTTACATCCCACAAATGCCATACGGAGCTTGATGTTCTAGTCTGTTATAAAATTTTTTCACTTCCCAAATGGAACATATGAAAATTCCACCATGAGTTTTTGTACTTCAAACTTCACACCCCAAGAGAGTCCGGTCTCTGTCAAAGAGCGCCCCCTCCTCCGCTCCTCCTCGCGGCTAATCACTGGTCAAAGCACTGTAGGAGTCTTGTTTTCCATCAGACTAACACGTTAAATGTGTCACAAGGAGCCCACAGGCAGGATCCGTTACTGCAGCGGCCTCTAGACGCGAGCTCCGACAGGTCTGTACGTCACTAGAACTCCCTCACCGGGCTCAGCCCCATCACCCCTGCAGTTACTCTGCGGCAGACACACCAGAGCAGCGCACTAAGAGCGTTTCAAGACGGCAGATGAGAGGCGAGGAGGCCCGTGGTGGGGGAGGCGTCGACTGCACACTGCGATTAGCCCTCACATGGAGCGCAGGGCCCGGAGACTCCTGGACGCCTCAATGATTGGGGAGGGGAGGCCCCAATGTAGACTTTTTAGATCTCCTACGCATTTTTTTAAAGTTTTTATTTACTTGACACAGAGAGACACAGCGAGAGAGGGAACACAAGCAGGGGGGGCGGGAGAGGGAGAAGCAGGCTCCCCGCCGAGCAGGGAGTCCATTGCGGGGCTTGACCCCAGAACCCTGGGATCATGACCTGAGCCAAAGGCAGACGCTTAACAACTGAGCCACCCAGGCACCCCAGATCTCCTACACATTTTTAGGTAACTAAAGATAATTTTCTCTAGGAATATGGAAAGGATTATTTTTCCATTTTAAATATTATATATTATAAGAGAGGAAGAGCAAAACTATGGAAGATTTGGGGGAGGCCCCTTTCTCCACTTAAAAAAGCAGCAGGGGGAGAAAAAGAATGAGGTAGACATTTAGAAGCCAAAGACAGAATTTTGAGAAAAAGATACAATATTGTAAGATATGATTAAAACAGGTTCTAAAAGGTTCTAAAAGTGCACGCAGGTGGCTCAGCAGGTTAAGCTTCTGCCTTCGGCTCTGGTCATGACCCCAGGGTCCTGGGATCCAGCCCCGCGTCGGGCTCCCTGCTTCTCCTCTTCCCTGCCCACCTCCTACCCCCCCCCCCCCCCCCCCCCCCTCCCCCCCAAATAAACATAAACCCCATAAGAAAACTCCTGCTTGAA
>NC_081565.1:4506700-4523552 GCF_022355385.1 Mustela nigripes | reverse complement strand
AAACCCCACAAAAAACAAACCCAAAACCAAAAAACCCCAAACAGGTTGTAAAAACAAAGCTATTTCAAACAAAAACCTGAACCGAACAAGGCTCTGGCGAGGTCGGTATCAAACGACAACTTCCATCTGGCCCCGCATTCCACTCGGTGCATGTTCCAACAGGAGAAACCCAACAGCCAGAAAGAATGAAAGGCAGCTCCTCGGGTCCCATCAGGACCGAGAACAGTTTACCAAAGGGCCCGAGAGAGCCGGGGCTTGGCTGCCTCACAGAATAACAGGAGTAACAAGTGTTTGCTGGACCCACTCTCTTGGGAAGGAGGGTGGTGGGAGGGAGACGAGAACTCAGTCTTCCCTGGGGTGGGACATGAGGTGGCAGCATCCTGCGGGGGTGGGGTGTGTGTGTGTGTGTGCGTGTGCGCGCGCGTGCACAGCCAGCACTCCTCCTCGCTTCAGGCAGGGCCAGGTGAGGGCTCTGTGAACAAAGACTGCCGCCTTCTGCCAAAGCGCCCCTGGGGGAATCCCACCAAAGCACCAACCACACTGCTGAACTACTGGCCAGGATAAGCCGAAAAGGAGGCAGAGAGACACTCTTCCGTAGAGAGACACTCTTCCGTAGAGAGACACTCTTCCGTAACAACTTCTAGCTGCACCGAATGGCAACACTTCCCTGAAAGCATCTGACGAATCTGGCAACTGTGTTACCTTGGAAGCAGAATATTCCTGTGTTAGGGGCTAAGATACTCAGAAAGGGGGGTCCTGGACTGTGACCATGTCCAGTGGACCCGCGGCCAGTCTACTTCGGAAACAGAGCGGAGCCACGCACACTGAAGGCCAGCACCGATCCGGACGCCCCACCGCGCGGGAGAAGCCTCCGGGCGCTGCTCTCACTCAGCGGCCCAGGGACCTGTTCCAAGGTTGGTCCACCACTGTCCCAGCGCCCTAGGGGAGGGCGACCGAGACCCTGCCAGCTAGGACCCGCCCCACGGAGAAAGCTCGGGGAAGAAGCCAGGAAAGCACGTTCTCAGGTTATAAACTGCACTGAGAGGAATGACAGGACGGAAGAAATCGAAGAGGAAACTTCGAAGAGGAGCTATCAAGGCGACCAAGAAAAATATCAGTTGGTTTTACAAGAATTTCAGGAGGAAAAGTCCTGGAAGTGGGATCAGCCCAGGACTACCTGAGGAAAGTCCTCGCTTATCACGCCACATCCAGGCGTTTGCTTCCCTCTAGGAAATGGTTCTAGACATTTTATCGCTAGTTCGTCAATTACAAAATACCTACAAAAATCCCCATAGACCAAAAAAAAAAAAAAAAAAAAAAAAGCCTCCAAACCAGCGTGCCATCGCTTGATCCATTCCTCCCGTGTTGGCGCGTCCAGAAGGGAACCGCCCGGGTCCAGGAGCAACAGCCCCAGCAGCCGCACACGCTCAGCACGGTTCGCTCGACCCCCCCGGAGAGGCTCAACGCCTGAGCCCCGATTGCCCACAGCCCCTCGGTCAGGCCCCAGAGTGGCCATGCTGTGCTCTACACGACTGCCGTGTCTCCTACCTGTGCCCACCAGCCTCAGGCCCTTGCCTTTCCTGCTCCCCTGCCCCGAAGGCCTGTCCAATTCCTACCTTTCCTTCAGGCCCTGCCCCAGCATCTCCTGCTCTGGCAAGTTCCACTGGACCACGGGCTCTCCTCTAACTCTCCCTCTTTCAAATCCCAACAGACCTTCCATTTGGTACCATAAAATTAGCACCTTATCACCTGTGGGAAAGTTGATTTTTTCCACAGGATTCTAACTCTCCCGTGGTAGGGACCACCTCACGGGTAGAGGTGCAGGAGAACAGGGCATAGAAAGCGAAGCCATCTACTGCCTCAGAGGAGAGCCGTGTGGGGCCCTCTATGAGCTGGGCACGGGGCTCACTACCAGGGAGACACAGTCCTCGGTCTGGAGGCCAGCACACAAAGCACTGTGTGTGTGTGTGTGTGTGTGTGTGTGTGTGTGTGTGGCAACTGAGCAGGGCATGCCGAGACCCTCAGGCTCCTCCTCGGGGACAGCAGCAAGGCCTGGAGAAGTGAGAATAGCAGGAAGGCAAAGCCATACCAATGTTTTCTCTGCCACCAGCTGGCCCGAGGAGTATAATCTGCAGGGGGCAGCTGGGACCCGAGGGCCGAAGCCCCAGGGCAGAGAGCTTCTTGGAAATAAAGACACTGTTTGCACTATTTCCCAGAAGAAGAAACTACCAAGTTCTGAAAGGGGTTCATAAAAGCTCAGTCTCACTGGGCTCTATGAACAGGAAACCATCTCAAGGAGCTGAAAACAGAGATGCGTTGATCCTGAGCAGGTACCAGAAAAGAAACAAAGCCAGCAGGCATCTGACAGCCTCTCAAAGGAAAAGCGCCTGTGAGGCTCTCACATACGATCACATTTAATATTCCTTTCCTAACAACAGAGACGGGAGCAAGCTGCTCCCATCCTTTAAGAGGAAAATGCCCTCTAGCAGGAGAAGCGTTCCTCCACGAAAGCTCCTTGGGAAGAAGGCAGACTCCACGCCACCCACCTGGCTTCCAGGGGCTCCGGGCGCTGTCTAGGAGATCCTAGCTTGACACAATGGAATGTCTCATGAATCCATGCTCAAATGGGATTCTTCTCTCTTTTGGCCTAAGCAGCTAAGCAGTCGAGGTTTCTACCAGGCTAGGTATTAGTAAGATTTCATGCTCCCATAAACCCAAGGAAGGGTACTAGCTATGTGTCGTGTCCAAGTCTCAGCGTGATTACTGCCAATGACGCGAGGCAAAGAAACCACCACACACTTACCTGCGGCTACATCCCTCCCAAGGCAAGAGATCTCCCTCAGTGTCAAGGCCTCATGAGCCACAACCACCTCAACCTTGGGAGAGCATCAAGTCATAGCTGTGGAGGGCGGGGAGAGGACCCCTTTCCCTCCCAACATTCTCCCCAATCCCCAGAAGCCTGGAGTTTGAAGTGTCCCCACACCAAGACGCCCGTAGGCCTCCCTCGCTCTGACACAGCCAAGGACTTTGGCGCAACTTACCTGTGCTGAGTTCGAGGATCGCTCTGCACCAGCGGTAAGATGGCCTCCAGCACCTTGCTGGCTGACCCTGGAAGCATCTCCAGGACCTTCTTATCAATAGCCATTTTGTCCACAATGGTCTTAAAGTAGCGCAAGGCACTAACAACTTCCTTCTCTTTCTCTTCCAGCCAGCTCAGGTTCTGAAAGGAAATGTTAAGCATAAGGAGGGAGGAGAGAGATTAAAGGGAGCTATTTTGAGAAAAATAAAGTATGATTTCCTATAAACTAGCTTGACACTGGTGCAAACAGAAAAGGCTTCTTGCTGCAGAAACCAAGCCAAATCACCTTCTAAGGATTGCAATCAGGATACAGAGGCTAGGCTTGAAGGAAGGAAAAGGGAGCTTGCCCCAAGAAAGTTCACCGAGATCCTCCTGCATTCCCTCCCCAGTACAGACTGACATGGCCTGAGGTCTTAAAAATGGCTTCTCCTGCTCTACCTCACTGAGATATCGCCACTCATCTCATTACGTGTAGGGAGGACTAATTTGCTCACAGCTGTAGAAGCTTAGAGAACCAACAGTTAGATCTCCTCCCGGTGCTTATCTATCCAGTAAATCAAATCCAGAGGTCCCAGGCCTTTCAAAGACCTGAGGGACTATGCAAGATGGGCAGAGGCATTTGTGTTCAAAACCCGTCTTCCCAGGACCCCTCACTGGAGTCCCACATTCAACCCAAAGAGACAGCCCCCTCTCGAGGACATGACGCGGCTCTCTCAAAGGGTCTAGAAAGCCCGGGGTTAGAAGGGGCGGACGCGCTGAGGTGAAAAGGCAAAGGAGTCTGAGCAGGCGGCGGTGACACAGGCGCTGCCCGGGCGGCAGACGCGAACGGTGACACAGGCGCTGCCCGGGCGGCAGACGCGAACAGCACTCGGCCCCTCTGCTCCTGCAGAAAGCCCAGCGAAGAGGAAAACCACATACAGAGCCCTACACTAACCAGCATTCAAATTCTCATGCCCAAATCTTTTCTCTACGACTACAGGATACCTCGAGTCCACAGTCAGTGGGCACACACGCACCTCGGTTCCTTTCCCCAGCCTCCCTCTCTATTGGCCCTAATGTCAGCAACCCAGGTCCCGGCTGGCTGGCAGGGAAGGGAGATCAGGGCCGTCTAGAAAACAGAAGCCCTAGCCGAGTGAAACGGGTTACATGTTCAGTGCAAATTACGACGGCTGTATAGGAGGAAAACTGCCACCTGTGGGCTCTTTGGCGTCCAGTGACTACATTAATAAAAGCAACTAAGGGCAAGAAGAACATCCTAGAAAAAGCTGATTTAAACAATAATCTGTAAATAGATGAATCACATATAACAAGAAGTAATTATGATTCGGAACACTAGCTCTCTTCTTAAACGATGGCGAATGTCAGTGTCAATTTATTTAAGTTGCCATGTTTAATGAATGGGAATATCAAAAGACAAATAGACAAATGGGATCAAGAAGTAAACAGCTTCTTCGGTGAGGCAACTTCCACCCTCAGTGGGGCACTTCCCCAAAGGTGGTCTGTAGACCCCAAGGATGATGTTTTCTAAGGGGAGGGGCACCCCTTCCCCACCCCCATCACTGGCCACTTTACCCTCACCTTTTCTCCTTTTTTTCTTTTTTTAACAATCGGACACATTTATTCACTGTATGTTTCCAAGAATTCAGGCTCTTGTTTCCCACCTCATGGACCTCATGGAGATAGGAGCTTTCTGCTCTGCCACTGCCCGCCGGGGCCAGGAAGGACATGACTATGAAGGAATCACACCCAGACAGCAGTGTGACTGAAACCCCTGCTGGCCAGTCTGGCTAGAGGGCCCTGGCCTCAGCCCTGCCCATCTCAGCACAGCAGGACATGTCCGGGGCCAGGGATGGTGAAAGATGAGGAGGAGGCAGCAAACATCATGAGAAAATGTGTCGTCAGGTTTGCCAGGGAGAAAGGGGCTGATCTGGAGATGGGGGCACCCAAAAGGGGCAGGAGGGCACTTCTGAGCACAAAGAATCTTCCGGTGCTTTGCAGAGATCAAATGAGCCACTGAAGCGCCAGCCTGCGCCGCACTCCTGCTAAGGGAGCTGACAACTTAGCAGCGTCAGGTCCCACCCGCTGGGCATCCAGCCAGCTGTGCTCCCAGAACCATCGGCCTCCGAGCAGGGTCCGCCCGCAGCCCCTCCGCTTCTGAACAGCTCCGCGCCTCGCAAACGCAGCCAGCGGTCAGAGAGTTTACAGGGAGACTCCCGGACGGAGCTCGTGCTAGAGCTGGGAACCCAAAGCCTTGGCTCCGCTGATGTCACCTGGCTGTACCGGGGCATCCCCTCCTGCTCTGGGGGATGACGCCACTGTCCGTCCACAAACCCGGCAACTGCCTGAGGGTCATGGTGCTGGGGGAGGGCCTAGACCCGAAGCCACCACTGGGCTTGAGGTCCACTGGCTTCAGGCTCATCTGCAAAACAGGGAGGCTAATCCCTAACCTGGGTGACCTACAGAGCCTGATGTGGGGCAGTGAGTGAGAAAGCACGTGGAAGTAGTTCATAAAATAAAACCAGATTTTGATGGAGAAAACTTGGGCCAGAGCCCAGACTCTGTATATGAGCAATAAAGAAGCTTTTGCACATAGTTACAGTGAGGAGTAAACAGGACAGCGTGTAGAATCACCCAGGACAGGGCCTGGGCAAAGAGAGACCTCCGGGAAGCTGCAGATGAATCCGAATCTGTGACCTCCTGAGCTGCAGTTCCCCGGTATTTAAACAGGGAATGCTGGGGCGCCCAGCTGGCCCGGGCAGTAGGGCATGCGACTCATGATCTCAGGGTCATGAGTTCAAGCCCCACATTGGGTGTAGAATCTAGTTTAAAAAAAGTAAAAATAAAATCAACACAGAATGCCATGCATATAAACTGGGGTTAAAATGAGAACATAAATGGAAATATTCTCTAAGAGGTAAGAGAGCTAGTAAGTAATCAAAAATGATGATAGCCAGTGACAAAAGTATTTTCAGATTTCTCCAACAGCATCTTGTAAGTTCACACGTGTTGGCAGACTCGCCAACACTTCCACTTCTGCCTGTGGGCTTCTGCTAATCAGGTGTGTACTCACAGTCCTGGGCAGCTGACTGGGGGCAGAGCAGGGTGATTCAACCCTTCTTAAAGGATGACAACCAACAACTGGAGGAACTCTCTTCCCCGGGTGAAGATTGTACCTACAGCCCCTGCCACAGGACGGGCTCTCAGCCGCAGCGTTATGGATATCTTGCAGGGGATAACCCACTGCTGCAGGGGGCTGGACTGTGTGGGATGTTCACCAGCATCCCCGGCTTCTACCCACCAGACCCAGCAGCACCTGCTTTACCAGCCTAGTGCTGACAACCAAAAATGTCTCTAGACACTGCCAATGTCCCCTGGGATTTGCAGGAACTCACCCTGGGTGAAGGACACTTTCACACTCACGTGCCCCTGTGCCATCTCTTGGAGAGATGCAGAAAGGGGGAACCGCTCCAAGAACGGAGTGGAGTGACAGTCTCTTATCAGAGGGGACCAGCAGGACACAGCCGCTCTACCCCGGGCTGCCAGCGCTACTCTACCCAGCCAAGGACACTGCTTGGGGTTGTTGTTTTTGGTTTGTTTTTTAACCAAACTCAGCTCCAAGAGGTTGCTGAACAGACTGAACCAGAAAATGACTGTGCTGCACACCAAGTCTTCTACTTTCCTACTCTGCTGCGGTCCAGGGTTTCATCAATCTGTCACACAACCAACACTTGACCTTCTTCAGCCTCCTTTGGGAAAAAGGTTATTCAACAAGAGACTTTTGGACTTCAGACTTCAATGTTCTCCACTTTTAACTAGAATTTTACGATATTCTGGTCAAAACAAAAACAAAAATATAGGTACACTCCACGAGTCAAGGCCTACGTGTCTACGTAATGGGGCAGCATCTGCCGGCGGTGTCCAAGTGCAGGTGTGACATGCACCGGAGTGTTTGGATGCATTTGTCTATGGGCTTCCTTTTATTTTACATTACTACGGTTAATTCTGCTTCTCTGTTTCGTGTGTGAGTCGCCATCTGGATTTGTAGGACATCCCAACATCAATTCCGGCTCTCATAAAGAGGAAGCGCGGTGCCCCGCCAGCACTGACGAGGGTGTCAGGCGGCCCGAGCTCACCTCAGCTCCACTACCTCTTCCTGCGCGACAGTGGCTAAGGCTTCCTACCTCTACAGCCTCGGTTTCCACTTCTGCAAGGTAAGTTTCCACCTCCCAGGGTCGCTGTGAGTGTTCAGTGAGAGAGTAAGTGCAAAGCACCGAGCAGGGGGGCTCAGGCAAGTCTGGACAAATGTTAGCAGCACAAAAGGTGTCCCCGGTCCTCAGTACTTGGTTCTGTGGTTCTCACCGCACACAGTCTCGCACATGTGTAACCCGGCGCCTGTCCCAGCAGACGCTCCTCCCTAATGAGTCCCATTCCCTGAGCAGCTCAAGGAAAGAAGAGCGGGTCTGAAGAGCTGAGACTCACCCACCTCCCCCAGAACCCGCCGGACCCAAGCAGTATACCCAAAAAACCCCAGAAAGGACCCCCAAGCTTTCGTCACGGAATGCTGAGCTCTCTCCAAAGACCACAGGGGCTTGGATCAACTTCATTTCACCCAAGGCCCCTTGGACTGTTTCCTGAACAGTGAAGCCCACAGCTGCCACCCAACTGAACACAAGGATATTGCAGTAGCTTTTTCCTTCCAGCCCCAAAACCACGGCCCAGGATTCTGCAGTAGAAGGCAAGGCAAACCCAATTGTTCTTAGCGTCACACTGACCTTCTGCCTCTGAGACCTGGAAGCCACAGCACTGGTGGACATAAATTCTACTGCCTGCTGCTCCAGATCCAAGGGGAGAGGGTAGCCCTCTGGTAGAAATCTGTCTGTTGCCTCCTGGAAGAGAGGAAACCTGGATTCCTACAGAGCTTGAAATGGCCATTTGAGGCTGCAGGGGGGGAGGTGAACGTCTACCGCTGTTCCGACACGGCCGGCCCAGCCAGCCCTGCTCAGGTTGCCAGTGCTTGAGGACATCCTTGGCCGGGCTTTAAGAATTTGGCATGTTTCAGAGCATGGGCCCTGAAGCCTAATGAAGGATGTTCTGGACGTCACACGCCTCCCTCTAAGTGTGCGTGTGTAGGGCAACACGGGGCCATCTGGGGCAGGGAGGCAGCACCACGGGGTGTAGACACGGTGGGCCGAGCTGTTTTACGTGCCCAGAGGATGACACATCTGGAAGAGGGGAACTGTTCTAGCCGACTGAGCTCGACTCTGATTAACAGGACAAACACTCACCATCCTACAGGCTCACACTGCGCAAGGACGCTGGCCGTCCCTGCCTGGCAGCACGAACGCTGTGGAGTAGGTATGGAGCAGGTGTTTGGCACGGAAAGCTGAATCCCCAGGGAATGAACTTAAAAACAGCACAAACTCCTACTGCTCGAAGGAGGCGAAGGCCGGGAGGAACACCTAGAGAGAGTCGGCTTACTTTGCTCACGGGCTTCTCCGGGGTTTTCACAGACGCCTCGGCTGGTTTTCCCTTCTTGGACGGCGTCCTCTTGATTTTGGGTGAGTGGAATTTGTCCTTCAGCTTCATGGTGAAGGAGGAGAGATGGGAGCGCTGGGAGTCTGGAAACAAGGAGGGGTGAATGGTTAGAAGCAGGGTAGGAAGAAGCTGTGCTCCGCGGACCTTCCGCAGAAATGAGCATCGTCCCTAGACAAATCTTCTTCCCTGGCTGTTTAGTTACAAAGGAAAGGAAAGACGGATCTACTGAAACACTTCTGCTCACGTGTTTTAATTTCTGCAATTTCCATCTAAATTAGGCTGTTCAGAATTGTGGAAGTCAAAGGCAGTCAGAATGGCTATGGAAAAAGAATCTGCCAGTATTCCAGCATCCTCTTTACTCTGTCTGATGAGCTGAGTCTAAGGGAACTGGCTAAGAAGCAAGAATACCAAAGCAGAATCATGGATGTGCAGAATGTAGGAACTGGAATGAAAGTCATACATTTTTGAGTCAACCTCCTTTTGAGGTTTTGAGTCAACGTCCTCGTTTCTGTTGGTTTAGGGAACAGCAGCAAGTGTCACAGGCACGGCCTCAGAGTCGGCACTAGAGACTGAAACAGCACTGAGGTGCCCAAACCCCCGGAACAGAGTGCGAGACTGGACGGTTTCTCTCCAAGGTCAGGAACAAGCCCAGCGTGCCCATTCTCACCATTCTTACTCAGTATCGTACTCCAGTACCTAACAAAAGTCGTCTAGCTTGGGAAGGAGGACATAAAACTATTTGTAGATGACCCTGTGTATGGAAAATCCCAAGCAATTCACTAAAAAACTATTAGCACTAATAAACCACAGGATCAATATACAAAAGTCTGTTGGGTTTCTGTACAGTAGAAATGAATGTTCCAAAATGAAATTTTACCAAGCTTCCATTTAGGGGCACCTGAGTAGCTCAGCTGGTTAAGTGCCCAACTCTTGATTTTGGCTCAGGTCATGATCTTCAGGGTCGTGAGACAGAGCCCCATGGAAGGCTCCCCACACAGTGTGGAGTCTACACGGGGTTCTCTTTCTCCCTCTCTCTCTAAAATAAATAAATAAGATCTTGGGGTGCCTGGGTGGCTCAGTCAGTTAAGAGTCTGCCTTCGGCTCAGTCATGATCCCAGAGTCCTGGGATCGAGCCTGCATTGGGTTCCTTGCTCCATGGGGAGCCTGCTTCCCCCTCTTCCTCTGCTGCTCCCCTTGCTTGTGTACACACACTCTCTCAGTCAAATAAAATTTTTAAACACTCTCTCAAGGGTCTTTCAAAAATAAATAAACAAATAAAATAAAATAAGATCTTCAAAAAAGCTTCCATTTATACTACAGGGAAATGATGGTTGCAGAGGGAAGGGGTTGGGAAGACGGACAAAATGGGAGAAAGGGAGTGGGAGACACAGGTTTCCAGTTACGGAGCGAATAAATCATTGGAGTTAGAAGTACAGCATAGGGAACATAACAATGATATTGTACCAGCGCTGTCCAGGGACAGATAGTAGCTACACTTGTGGTAAGCCCAGCCTAACATGTGGAGATGCTGGCTTACTGTGTCCTACACCTGCAACCAGTGTAACACTGTGTATCAATTACACTTTGACAAAAACAAAACAAAAACAAAGAGTTCCCGCTGACAATATCATCAAAAAGAATAAAATACTTAGGGGCACCTGGGTGGCTCAGTGGGTTAAAGCCTCTGTCTTCAGCTCAGGTCATGATCCCAGGGTCCTGGGATCGAGCCCCACATGGGGCTCTCTGCTCAGCAGAGAGCCTGCTTCCTCTTCTCTCTCTCTCTCTGCCTGCCCCTCTGCCTATTTGAGATCTCTGTTTGTCAAATAAATAAATAAATAAAATCTTGAAGAAAAAAGAAAGAATAAAATGCTAGGCATAAATTTAACACAAAAAGTGCAAGATGCACACTAAAAACTATAAAACATGGTGGAAAGAAAGACAATCTAAATAAATGCAAAAGCATACCGCGTTCACGAATTAAGACTAGTATTAAAATGTCAATATTCCCCAAACTGATCTACAGATTCAATATAATCCCTTGGAGAATCCCAGATGGCTTTTTGCAGAAAATGATAATCTAATCCTAAAATAAGCATGGAAATATAAGAGACACAGAATAGCCAAAACAATGTGGAAAAAAGAATAAAATGAGAAGACTCATCTTCCTGACTTTAAAACTTCCTATTCAGAAGTTATAGTAATCAAGATAGCATGGTACTCACATAAGGACAGGCATATAGAATAATGGAATAGAATTGAGAGTCCAGAATAAATTGGCCACGTGTCTACGGCCAATCAATTCTTAACAAGGATGCAGGCTATCCAATGGAGGAATGAATGTTCTTTTCAACAAGTGATGCAGGCACAACTGGACATTTCACATACAAAAGAACGAGAACGAATCTGGGCTCTTACCTCACACCATATACAAAAATTAATTCGAAATGGATCAAAGACCTGAATGTAAGTGTTAAAACTATTAACTTTTAGAATAAAACCTAGGGATAAACTTTTTGTGACCTTTGATTTGGTGATGGTTTCTTAGAATGCCAAAAGCACAAGTGACAAAAGAAAAATCAAATGAATTGGACTTCACTGAAAGGTAAAATTTAAACTAGACTTACCGGGTCGCTGTTTTGCACCTACGAATATCAAATCATTAAGTTGTACACCTGAAACTAACAGGATATTACCTATCAATTAAAACATTTGTGCTGCAAATGATACCACAAGAAAACGAACAGACAAACTACAGAATGGGAGAAGATGTTTGCACTCCTACACCTGATAAGGCCCTGCATAGAGAAAACAATTGTAAGAAAACTCTTACAATTCAACAACAAAAGACAAATAATCCAATTAAAAATGACCCAGGGACTTCAAAAACCATTTCTCCGAATAAGATACACAAATGAGGAATGACCATACAAAAAGATGCTCAACATCATTAGAAATCAGGGAAATGCCGAAACCGACACAAGTTACTCCTTCAAACCCACGGTGCAGAGTAAAAGACACGTAGTAACCAAGCGTGTGATGGCTGGGGAGCTGGAACCCTCCTACACTCCTGCTGGAAATGTAAAATGGGGCAGCAGCTATGGAAAATATCTCGCAGTTCCTCATAAGATCAAACACGGTTACCGGACGACCCAGCAATTCTATTCCTAGGCATATGCCCAAGAGAAATGAAAATACACATCCACGTGATTCGTACACAAAAGGTCACAGGAGCATTACTCATAAGATTCGACAGATGGAAATAACTCAAATGTCCATGAACAAACACATAAAATGTGGCATACCCATACAACAGAGTATTGCCTGGCAATAAAAAGAAATGAAATCCTGAGACCTGCTACAACATAGACAAATTTGATAAAATTATGCAAAGTGAGAGAAGCCAGTCACAAAAGACCACTTGAAGGATCTTCCATTGATTTGAAATGTCCAGAATAGGCAAATTTATAGGGACAGAAAGTAGGTTCGTGGCTAAGAATGAGGGAATGGGAGAGGGAAGGAGAGAGGTTGCTAATGAGTTTTCTTCTGGGGCAGACATAAATGTTCTAAAATTAGAATCTGGTGACAGTTGTACCAAACCCCAGTAAATTACTACACACACACACACACACACACACACACACACACGTAATTCCACACTTTGAGCCAACTGTATATGTGAATTATATCTCAATGAAGCTGTTTTTATAAAAAGCAAAAACCCACTGAGTACTTCCTTCACCTCACCATTTACCTCAGTGCTGTCCAGGTCTGAAACCATCTTATTAAGTGATTTATTTATGTGCCTGTCTCCTCACAAGAATGCAAACTCACCTGAGGACCATAGCTGTGCATGCCTGCATCCCCCGTGCTAACATGGTACCAGGCCCATAGAAGATGCTCAGTAAACATTCAACCAACCAATCAGGAACTATCCCACAAAACAGACCGCTTCTTTTGATACTACCTGAAATTCACAGAAAATATTTGAAAGTAGTTGAAAATTAGGGGACAGAACATGATCCTATGCAATAGAAAAATAAATGCTTTGTAGTTTTAAAACTACAAGGCACCGCCCCTTTTTGATTTTAAAGATTTTACTTAAACATCAGAGAGAGAGAGAGACCGAGCAAGCACACAAGCAGATGGAGAAGGAGAAGCAGACTCCCCACCAAGCAGAGAACCCTCAGACTTGATCTGAGGACCCTGGGATCATGACCTGAGCCAAAGGCAGATGCTTAACTGACTGAGCCACCCAGGTGTCCCAGGCACCCCCCCCTTTCCATTTTTCCAACGGTTTACTATTAAAACACCCTTCCAAATAAATGACATAGAACCTTGTGCTACAGGTCTGTCACCATGTCTGTTACTGCCTGTGGCTTCAGAGAGACAAAGACTTTCCAGGTGGCAGGCAGGATCAGGTAAACTACCTGGTCTTTACCAACTATCTAGAAGCCCACTGCACTCTGGACCAAAGAGAAAAGCCAGAGCCTGACCTTCGTTCATATGCGGGCAAGCCAAACACGGTTTTGTAGCTGTCTGCTGGCAGGAAGCCCTTCTTGGACCCCAAAGGTGTAGAGAGATCCACAGGAAGCTGGTGCACCTCTCCCCGCACACGGAACAGCTCAGTACAGTGTAAGGAGGGGTTCTCGGCAGCTGCCCTTACACGTCACAGTCATCCCTGGGAGTCACAGCGGGGACCGGCATGGTGCGGCTCCTCCGTCCTCCTGTACCTTGCCTCTTCTCCCCAAGCAGGTGCGCCCCCCATACAATCTGTGCCTCCTTCTTCATACTTCAGAATGATGTCACCGGTCCGATCATACACGCAGGAGTTAAAAGGGTAAGCTCTCAAGTCAGACTATCTGGGTTAAAATACTTCAAAATCACCTTCCAAGTCTTAGGTTCCTTTTTCTGGAAAACAAGGCTGATGGCCCTGTCCTTGAGATGGCCAACGTGATGTAGAATAAGCGAGGCACTGCCTGGGAGGGTCTTACCCAGGTGCCGGGCACATGGTGCCTCCGTGCTGGGAGCTGGCCAGACGGGACTAGCTGGAAGGGGCAGCGAGGCTGACCAAACTCAAGATGAATTCTCATCTCCCGTAGCAATCAGGTTATTCTGCAGCATTGAACTTTTTTAACTTAACAACTCTAAGTAATTGAGGGCCTTAGAAATGCCATCCTCCTCTTCCTCTAGCATGGGCCGGAAGTCTCAATCTGTTTCCCTCTGTGGCTGCACGTCTCCACTGCCTGCCTCAATGTCCCTACTGTCACAGTGCTAACCAGGCCGGTTCCCGAGCCAGGGGCGATGGTAGAGTAATGTCCTAATCCGTGGGACTTCCACCCACGCAACTAAGACTGAAAGCAGACCCAGAAAAGCAGACACAAATGGGGAAGTCTAGGCAGGATGCATGGTTTCTCCACCGGTCAAAGACCTCCAGAGACCTGGGCTGCCCGAGCCAACTTCCGCTTTGCCCGTCTGCGACCCTGAGCTGCTGTATGAACAGGCCAGATTCACCACCTGCCATCACAACCGGGCAGAACAGCAACGCACAGTGGGCCCCTAAAAACCTCTCAGGTTCCTGCACTCACGGAGCCAGCCCTGATCAGGACCCAAAAAGCAATCAAGGGCACCTCCTGGAGGCAAGAAGTGTCTTACAGCACTTTCTCAACCTCAGCCTGAAATTCTAGTCCGTCTTGAGGCACAGCTGGCAATCCCTATCAGCATTTCAAGAAAGAACTGCATCCACCAATAAATGTCTCTCCTGGGAGTATTTAATAGCCTAGAAAGACGGACCTTTAACACTCAAGGTGTTAAATCAAGTGGAGAAAGCTGGTTCTTCGTAATGGTGACGGACCTCCTCAACTCTGGAAATAGAAGACAGCACTAACTAGGACAGATTCTGACTGGGAGGCTGCTTGTCATCTTTTCCTTGAAACAATGGGTCAACAACGCGGATTTCGGGTGGCCTGCAAGGTCACGCAAACTGCATCTGCGAGCTGACAGAGTACTATAATGACCGGAGCTGGCGGGGCGGGAGGAAGCAACGGGTGACGTCTCTGCTAGGGTAATCTTGCCAACGGCACCAGACACGCACACGTGCACACACCCACTTCCTGTCCCTCTTCTTGAGTCCCTCAAGTGTATCAATCACCTGGCCGAGAGGCCAAAGCCAAGCTCCCACTCTGCGGGGGTCTCATGTCGCTTCATCAACCACTCTCTTATTAGTCCCTGACTTCTTACTTAGTTACACTTCCGATTTTGTACACGTGCGTTTTTAGAGATCTTCTCATACTGAAATTAAAACAAAATTTTGAAAAATTCCACACACACAGCCCTTAGAATTAAACGCATCCATCCACTGACCTGGCCTATCAAACAGAACTTTCAGCAATGATGGAAATGTTCTGTATCCGCACCGTCCCACATGATGGCCCCTATGTCTACTGAGTACTTGAGATGGTGGCTGCTGTATCAGACAACATGGCTCTAGAAGCAGAAAGTTTTCAAGTCCACTGATGCTACCACATGCCCCTTCATGATCACACCTTTCGACCCCAAAACGGGTAACTGTGACTCTGATTTTTTTTTTTTTAAAGATTAACTTACTTGTGAGAGAGAGTGAGAAAGAGAGAATGAGTCCCAAGCAGACTCCGCCGTAAGCATGGAGCTCAGTGCAGGACTTAATCCCATGACCCTAAGATCATGAGCGGAGTGGAAACCAAGAGCTGGCTGCTCATCTAACTGAGCCCCCAGGCACCCCCTCCTCCCCACGATTCTGATTTTTGTGTTTATCAGCACTTACTTTTTTTGACAGTTTATAAGTATAGCTTAATTTACAGCTTTGTGAATTTTACATAAATGGAAATATACTGTACATATTCTCATGTTTTTGCTTTTTCACTCAGAGGTAGGTCTGAATCTAAGCACACTGGAATATATGTACACGCTTTCACTTTCCATGGACACGGGGCTGTTTCCAGCTTCTAGAAACAACACTGCTATGAACATTCTCATACCTGCTCCTGGAACACATGCAAGCGCTGTGAACAGACTGCTTAACTACAGAGTATATACTGTATTTTTTAATTTTTTCTGGTCTGCTTTCTTTATGGCCTTACTTCACCAAAGCAAACAAAAAACCCTCCTCCACTCAAGAAGGAAACGCCATAAGCTGCTATTTTATGGTACTTTATCAAATCTTTGAGAGCAGCTTCAAAGGTCACCGAGAAAATTTAAGAGAACAGAGCCTCAGACCACTGTTCATTGCGGCATTTACAGCACGGAAGGTCAGAAACTCCCAGTGACTAATCTGCTAGTCATTTCTTCCAGAGGAAGGGTGGCTTACGTAGCCTCATGATTTCTGTATAAACGGCCACAGTGTTACTAAGAGCAGGCACTTTCTTGGGCAACCACGGCAGGACGCTGACCCAGCTGTCAGACGAACGTCAGAGGAAGCACAGGCTGGAAGAGAGGCATGCAGCCTGCTCACAGAAGCAAATCTCAACAAACCCCCAAGCCCCGAAAGTCTCACCAATTTTTTCCTGAGCAGTCTGCCAGGGACCAATATTTCATTCACAGGTTTTCAATTTGCTCCTCAGTCAAGGCTAACAACAGTCTCTGCCTGGTGCCTACACATGTATGTATCAACTGGCGTTTCCAATGTCACTTGTGGCAGCAGCTGGGATCCCAACTTAGCAGCGGTTTCTGTCACGGCTTAATTTCACTCTGGATAAGGGCAGTCTCTAAATATCAGCCACATAAGGGAACACAACGTCAGGGTCAGGGTGGGTAACACTTTGAGGCAGTTCCAAAATTACTGCAACCGATCTTGAGAAACAGCGTGGCTATCAATTTCTTGTTCCCTACAGCGTACTGGGTTCAGAACCGTGGCACAACCAGGAAGGACCTCCATGTGTCCGCTTACACGAGTTCCCTCTAAAACTACCTACCCAAGCCACACTCCCCCATTTTCCAAACATGTAAAAAGAACAACTATAGTGGAGAAGTGGCTTGAGGACATTAGAAAGAACTTTTTAAAGACTTTTTCTTTTTAAAGATTTTATTTATTTATTTGACAGACAGAGATCACAAGTAGGCAGAGAGGCAGGCAGAGAGAGGAGGAAGCAGGCTCCCCGCTGAGCAGAGAGCCCGATGCGGGGCTTGATCCCAGGACCCTGAGACCATGACTTGAGCAGAAGGCAGAGGCTTAACCCACTGAGCCACCCAGGTGCCCCTAAAAGT
>NC_081565.1:4501745-4506600 GCF_022355385.1 Mustela nigripes | reverse complement strand
GAAGCAGGCTCCCCGCTGAGCAGAGAGCCCGATGCGGGGCTTGATCCCAGGACCCTGAGACCATGACTTGAGCAGAAGGCAGAGGCTTAACCCACTGAGCCACCCAGGTGCCCCTAAAGACTTTTATTTTTTTAAGTAATCTCTACACCCAACATGGGGATCGAGCTCACAACCCCAAGATCAAGAATCACATGCTCTACAGACTAAGCCAGCTAGGTGCCCCAGGAAGAACGTTTTTATTTATTTAAAGGTTTTATTTATTTATTTGACAGACAGAGATCACAAGTAGGCAGAGAGGCAGGCAGAGAGAGGAGGAAGCAGGCTCCCTGCTGAGCAGAGAGATGCGGGGCTCCATCCCAGGACCCTGGGATCATGACCTGAGCCGAAGGCAGAGGCTTTAACCCACTGAGCCACCCAGGGGCCCCGGAAGAACTTTTTTAAAGCTATCATTTCAGATTATTACTTATTTAAAATGTTACAGACTAAAGAAAAGCTAAAGCCAAGAGTTTGGGCTGAGTGGCCACGGCAGGCAACACAGGGGCTCTGGGGTCTGGCCGTCTCTGTTCTAACCCAAGCTCAGGAGCAGACATGGGCAAACTGTGTATCTCTCCAAGCCACAGGTTCCTCACCTACAGAAAAGCATAACCTCAGGGCTGGACAGGATCCTCTATGACAAGCACGTAGCCATGGACATGACCTATAGCAAATGCTCAGTAAATGGAGGCCATTACTGTTATCTGATCTCGTGGCCAGACCCCTGCCAACCCTGAGCTAAAAACAGCCACAGCCTAGGAGCAACCTGATGTTTCATTTTTTCCAACAATTTCCATATTAAAAGATCCTCTGTCTTACTTACTATAGAACTATTCATGTTCAAACAGAGGGAAAATACTATTTGGAGTCTTGCAACACCAAAACCCGCCTTTCTGCCATGAAAGTCGCTCGCATCACCCAGGCGTTCAGGCGATCTATACAGGTAACTCTGAGCTGCTGTGGCTGATGCTGGAAGCAGTACATAGATCATTTTATCCCCCAGCAACAAAATTAAAAAAACTTGTTATAAAAATCCAAGCCCTGGGGCGCCTGAGTTAAACCTCTGTGTTCAGCTCAGCTCATGATCTCAGGGTACTGGAATCAAGCCCCGTGTCGGGCTCTCTGCTCGGTGGGGAGCCTGCTTTCCTCTCTCTCTCTCTCTGCTGCTCTGCCTACTTGTGATCTCTATCTCTCTGTCAAATAAATAGATACAATTAAAAAAAAAATCCAAGCCTTGCAAAAACACAGAATACATAACGCAGAAAGTGAAAAATCCCTCATAACTCTCCATATGGCAGAGCTGAAATATTTTTCAACTTAATATGTTGTGGGCATTTTTTCCCATGAGCACAGCTAATGTTGAACAATGTTCTGCTGAAACCTATTTAACCAAACTCCTGGCTGATGGTTTTTTAACTTTTGCTTCAAGTTATGCTAAATTGATGAAACAATGCTAAATTGATGAACACGCTCATGTTTCCTTTCTAGGCACCTGCAATAATGAGACGGGCCCCTAGAAATGGAATTGTTAGGTCAAAGGTAAGATACTATCCAGATGCCTGAGCTGGGGGCAGACCAGCAGGGACTGAGCCAAAGAGAGAGGCTCGGGGCAGAAGCAGAAGGGCCAGGGTGCGAGAGGAGGCCGGGCCCGCTACTGATGGAAGAGACCAAGCTCCACCTTGGATGTGGGCTCAGATCTGACAGAGCCACTGGTTCTGGTTCTCTTACATACCCGGTAAGGATGAAAAATAGACTCAGCATGGAACGGACACGTCACAGAAGATGATGTCCAAACGGCCAAGAGACAGATGACAAAGTGCTCCACTCCAACAGGCACCAAGAAACAATCAATTAAAACCACAAAGCGATACCATTACACACACACTCGAATGCATAAAAAGATCAAACAGAATAGATAAATAGATCAAAGTAGAAAATAGGAAATGGAGAGCGTTAAGCACTAAGGAGGATGGCGAGCAAAGGGCGGTGTGCACCGCCGCCGCGGAGACAGAGAATCTGGAAGGCATCTGACACCCATTTCCCCGGGGGCCCCACCATCCCACTCCCAGGTGTGTGCCCTTGTGAAGTCACCAGAAGACAGGTACCGGAATATGCAAAGCAGCAAGACCCGAATGCCCGCCGACACAGACCCCTGCACGTGTGGAACACTATGCAGCAGTAAGAACGCGTAACCTACACCTACACACAGAAACACGGGTGCTTCCTACAAATGTAGAAAGAAGACACACACAAAAAAGTACATTTTTGTATGATTCCATTTATACAAATACAAAAACAAGCCAAATTAATCTATGATTTTAGAAGTGAAGATAGCAGTTATGCTTGGGGTGGGGGAGTAAGCTGCAGGGGGCAGGAGGGAGCTATGGCCTATTTCTTTTTTTGTTTTTTTTTTTTAAGATTTATTATTTTTTTTTTAGAGAGAGACTGCACATGCGTGTACACGTGGAAGGGCAGAGGGAGAGAGAGAATCTCAGGGAGACCCCACGCTGAGCTTGGAACCTGACGTAGGGCTTGATCTAACAACCCTGAGATAGTGACCTGAGCTGAAACCAAAAGTCGAATGCTTAACCAGCTGAGCCCCCCAGGCGCCCTAGTCTATTTCTTGACCGGAGCTGCTTGCATTCTTGTGTTAGACTTGTGAAAAGTCTTGAAGCTGCATGCCAGATGTACCTTCCTGACTGCTGGTACACATCAATAAAAACCTGGAAGAAAGTAGACACAAGGATCTAAAGTTGTTTTAAAAGGGTCCATTTGATGTTTACATGGGTCAGATTGACAGATCATGTAACAATTCAAGGAAATCCTAGTCGCTGGAACAAACAAACATGTTTAACCCAGACTTAGTGTCTTCCCAAGTAACTCGACACCACATATCTCAGGAAGAATCTATGGATATCTTAGGAAGTTTCCGTTTCATCTTCATAAAAATAATAAAAGAACCTATACAAATATTTTTATGATCTTAAATCACCAGTAAATAAGTGTTTTCTAATTTCCTTTCCCTTATTGTATGGAAAATTCAAAGAACTAAATGTATATACATCTGTGTCCTACAGTTCGCTTTTAACCAAGAGTTGAATCGATGTATTTTGTAAGATAATAACAGCACCTATACATGAGGTTGGTCTAAGAAATAGACAATATTCAAGCTCGACAAATACCTGAGCCTCTCATCTGGATCAGGCCCTGGATGGGGACAGAGGAACTCTCCTCTGCAGAGACGCCGGGGAACTTGGTTTCACCAGTTGGATGGAGGAGTCTGAGTCAAGGAGGCAGATGGAGGCTGGAGGCATCCACGTGAGCACACCGGTGGCACAGAGAAGACACAGGACGCCAGGAAGCCAGATGGGAACCCCAGAGCCCGGCGCAGAGAAGAGGTTGGCACCTTGGAGGTGAGAGTGGTCTCTTCCTACACACAAGCTCCTGGTCATTGTCCTGGATGTCAAGATCAGGCAGCACAAGCACAAAACTTTGCCCGAGACTCCCTCCCAAACCTGCTGCCACTACATCCTGGTGAAACAGGAAAGTTTACTCTTCCAGCGGCTCAGGTCAAAATTTCTGACTCTGTTCTTTAGCTCACACCCACCTTCCAGTCCTGCAGCCAACTCCACACATCCATCCCGCCTCAGCCGTCCATCCCAAGTCTCACCACTGCGGCGAGTGGCAGCACTGACACCCTGACCCAAACCACAGCCACTCTGTGCCTAACCCGCCACCACAGCTGTCCAAGAACCCCTGCTCCTTGCCTTTCTAGTCTTTTCCACCCAGTAACCAGGGCGACCCTGTAAAGGGTCAAGTCCTGTTCCACCGCCTCGCTGCCCAAAGCCCTCCTGCAGCATCTCTTCTCCCTCAGAGAAAAAAAGCAAAGCCCTTCAGAGGCCCACAGCCCCTCGCGCACACCGTTGCAGAGGGATCCGAACAAATCCACACACGGAAGTTTCCCCAAGACTTACTCCTTTTAGCAAACATTCATCAAATATCGACAAGTATTCCAGAGGAGAGGAAAGCGGAGCCTCCAGCTTGAGAACTGCTTCTCTCCTGGTGAGGCGCCATCAGCAGCTCTCGCTTCAAACACCCGCTATAGGCCGAGCACTGTGCAGGGAGCCCGCGGTCACCCCTACCCTCACACTAACACTGCAAGGAAAGGGCTTTCACTGCCCTTAGACACATGAGGAAACCAAGTCCCAGGGCCCCAGCACCATCCCCCAACCCCACAGGCAGCACGCACAGCACACAGCACACAGCACAGCCACAGCACACAGCACACAGCACAGCCGAGGCAACCCCCAGCGCACTGGCTCCTGTGGTGAGTGTTCAAGGTCAGCCCGCCCAGGGAGGCCTCAACGTCTCCTCCCAAGAAAGTATTTTTTTCTCATCACCGTTTGGCAATGGCCTAGAGATAGATTCTCTTTTCTTTTCTTTTCTTTCTTTCCTTCCTTTCTTTCTTTATTTTTAAGATTTTATTTATTTATTTGACAGATAAAGTGGCCTAGAGATTCTTAAAGCCAATGGCCTAGAGATTCTTTTTTCTTTTCTTTCTTTCTTCCTTCCTTTCTTTGTTTCTTCCTTTCTTCTTTCCTTCCTTCCTTCCTCTTTCTTTCTTTTTTTTTAAGATTTTATTTATTTATTTGACAGAGTGGCCTAGATATTCTTAAAGCCACAGACTCTATAGACATCCCTAGATGCAAATTTGTCCCTTTCTCCAGAGTTTTATTTCTAGAGATGAGAGTCACAGAGAGCAAGAGAGAGTGGGGAGTGGGGGACGGAGCCGGGGCGGAGTAACGGTGCATTCTGAGTGAGC
>NC_081565.1:4500739-4501345 GCF_022355385.1 Mustela nigripes | reverse complement strand
CCAGCAGAAAGCAGACAGGGCCAAAGCAGAGCACGGTCCAGGCTCACGACCACAGGAAGAAGCGGAGTCCGCCCTGACCTCTGTCCCTGGGGTGGAGCTGTCTGGAGCCGCCTCTGTCCCTCAGAGGAACTTGCACGTTGGGACCGGTGCCAGTTCAGAATTCAAACAATGCTCCTCCAGGGCCTCACAGCATATTTTTTCACATCATGTCACCAGCAAAGCAGCCCAAGTTGGGGCAGGAAGGCCCGTGTATTTGGGGCTGGGCCACGGTGACAGGGCTCAGGCAGGGGCCCCGCAACAGTGCAGGCTGAGGTGCCTGGGCCGGCCTCAGTGCACTTGGCCCTGCTCAGGGATCCAAAGAACCCATTATTTGTCAGGCTACCTTCTGGACCTCCAGAGGAAAAAATTTTCATTTGTCAGCAAGTATGCTCTTTCTTTCTTTCCCAGGCAGCAGGGGGAGGAGAGGCGAGCCACGGGCCCCAGCAGCCCCTGGGATACTGTAAGAGGTGCTTACTGGGCAGAGAAGGAAGAAAGTGAAAGGCCAAGGGCCGCCTGGAGAGTCCGTCCCCTCCCCTGTCACCTGGGGAAACAGGGTGCCCCCCCCCC
>NC_081565.1:4447210-4500639 GCF_022355385.1 Mustela nigripes | reverse complement strand
CGGGGGGGGGGGGGGGGGGGGGGGGGCGCTGGGAAAAGTCCTCCGTCAGGACACAGATGAGGAGTCCCACAAAGGAGACTTGACCAGCAAACGCAGCGGCTTTTCAGCTGCTCAAGCCGCTTGCAGAGCCATTCAGCAGGAGGACGGGCGGTGGGGGTGGGGTGGGGGGCTGTGGAAGGGCTCTGAGGCCCAGCGGCCTTGAAAGACAGCCCTGCCTGCTCCTCAGGGCAGGAGGAAGGGCTGGGCTCGGCTTACAGGAACAACTCCAGGCTTCCTTTCATGCAGGGACCCACAAAAAGCATCAGAGTCAGCAAACAGGTGCCGACTTGGAAATGGCCACAGGAGTCTCTGCGGACCACAGAGGGATCTGAAAATGACCAGTTCTCCAAAGCAAACTTCTGGCTTCCCAGGCACATGGGTGGAGGGCAGAAAGGGCAGGGGGTGAGGGAGAGGGAGCCTTTAGTCTCACCCAACCAGGGGCAGTGAATTTTTCTCTGGAGCAAAACAAGGAAAGGGTCTTCTCAGCTGTTCTTCAACACGAGTTTCTTCCTGGACCCTGACCCCTTGTTCCTGTCTCACAAAGATGTTTGGGGCAGGAGGCCTGTTCTGGCAGAAATATTGATTATGTATGATGGTCCAGACACACACTGTGCTCTTCACTTTCAGAAGCAAGTGCTGATCAATCCCATTCCTCCACAGTCACGGCCAAGGTGGCACCCGGGCAGGTACCAGGTGAGTGGCGGGGCTCTTGGCCTTGCACTGTGAGCACCAGAAAGGATCCGGAGTCTGCCTACCAAGGAGGCGGCGGAGGCCCTGGGATTGGAGGTGCCCCCATCCTGGGACCCAGTCATCCTGAACCAGGCCAGTCCCGGGCTCCTTCCTCCGTAATGGCTGAAGATGTATCAACCAACCTCTCCCACACATTTCTCCTCTTCATGAGACAACTTCAGAGTCATAAGTAAACACATGCAGAGGGCCAGGAAAAAAAGCCCACTCCAGGACCGGGGACACCCAGCTGTTCTCTTCGAAACCTGCAGCCACAGGAGGTCTCACCACCCACGAGAGGCTCTGAGGGCCCTTGACACTCTGGGACTAAAGTCAGGAGACACGCTGGTTTGGTCAAAGCCAGAATTTCACCGGCTTAGAGCCTGACATCCAAACCAATTCACCTCCAGTCAGATGTACCAGCTCCACGTGCAGAACGCATTAGGTACCAAGTGACCACATAACGACAGCAGGGACCGTGTCCAGCACCACCCCAGGCACCTCATAGGCCTTCCGCATTCAATTCTCACGGTGACTCTCAGTTTCCTGGTAGGGAAACTGAGGCTGAGAGGAGAGACACTCTGGGTCTGAGCCCAGCTTACATGCCAGCCACAGTCTTCTCGGGTGGAAGGGAGAAGTACCCTAAAGGTGGGTCAAGCAGAATACGGGCTCGGGGGAAGGCCGACTCACGCACACTCTGTCCCCTGAACGAACAGCCTGTTGTCTCCAGGTCAGGGCTCACTTCTAAGAAACCAGCTCTGGGCCTGGCTGCGCGCACTGCGGCCCTGCCCCCACCCCAGCCTCCCACTCAGACCTCGCATCTCAGGGTAGGCTCCCTCTTCCTCCTTTCAAAATGAAAGCCCAGCCAATACGCTGTTTATTAGATGTGTTCACAACTTTGATGCACGGGTAAGCAGGTCAAAACAAGAGTAGAAGACAAGACTTTCAGGCCAGTACTGCTTATAAAAGTGAATCACACCCTTCTGGAAAAGTCCAAGACCAAGATGGCTCACTCACGGCAGCAGCACATCAAAGACTTCCTTGCCGTGCTAGCTCCCGGGCTAAAAATACGCCTGCTGGTGAGATCTCAAGCAGTCTCTTAGCCCACGGGGGAGGCCAAAGTGACAGTCCGAGCCTCTCAACTCGGGAGGTGGATTATAGCTGGAACCCAGATGCTCTTTTTAAACAACTCCAAAAACAACAGGTTGCGGAAGAAAGTGTAGTTGAGTGACAGCTGGAGTTGCCGTTTGGCTAGGAAGCATTAATAAGGGGCTTTCCAAAGTCAAAAAGGCCTCCCAGTTCTCATGAATTTATACCTTTACAGTCTATGACTAATAACAAACCGGCGTCACAATGTGTGCTTCTAAAAGACAGTTCTTCAGGGGCTGGCCATCTCCCTTCCTGGGTCTTACACTCAGCCAAGTAACATCCTTTAACTCTCTCCGAAGTCTCTCTCTTGTTAGAACCCTCCAGAAAACCACCCACCTCAAAGAGTACCTTTATGAAAAACCCAGATGCTTCATTCTGGAATCCTCAGAGCAGGACACTATGTACATTTTTCAAGAGGGAACCTAGTTTTCCCTTGTTCTCTCTGGGCAGCTGTAGCCTTTGCATCCCCTAGAACTGAAGTTCTTTGTAGAGGACCGAATCTTTCCACAGGAGGCAGTCTCTGTCTCAGCACGCCAAGGAGCAAGAACAAGCACAGGCCACACACACTGGAGAACGAAGAAAGCAGAGACTCATGTTCTCCAACTCCGTTCCTCGGAATCGGAATACACTTCCTCAGTTAAACAAGCTTAGAAACCGAATATGGGCCCTGCAGCCCCTGATACAATGCAGCACAACTTGGCTGAGCTCCTTCCGCCTGCCACATGCTGGGCATTTGGTGCCACAGAAGACCTGGCCCGGTCCGTGGCTGAACGGGAGAGCATTTGGTGCCACAGAAGACCTGGCCCGGTCCGTGGCTGAACGGGAGAGCAGAGCCTGCCCTTGCACGGTTTATAAGCTAACCAAGAAGTAAAGCCATACACCCAGCGCTCCAACACGCAGCAGAGCAAGTCAAATGCTGAAGAAATAAAGCATTTCCTTCCAGAAAGATATGGGAAAGTTCATGAAGAAAGCCCCAAGGCTGTAAGCCAAGCAGACATTACGGGAAAGGACCACGAAACGTGTGAAGAGACGGGGTTGCCTTGGGTAAGACAGGCATCTCAGCATCTCTGACAGACGGAACGGAGTGAGCCCCAGCAGAAAGGGTTAGTGGGCGACGCCTGGTCTATTCCTCCTGCTCACACGGACATAGTATCAGGTCCCCAAACCAATTCTGTGGATTAAAACATGAAACAGAACAGAATCGATCAGAAGGGACTAAGGCTAAATATCACCTTCATGCAATTTATTTCCATTACCACTAACTCAAAATGCTGAAGACCCTTCTCCTTGGGGAGTGTGGCACAGAGGATTTTCTCACTAGGACAATGAGGAACTGCTGCAGGGGAGGGGCCTGTAGGGGCGATCGAGACCACAAATCCAGTCCTTTCCCAGAGTCACAAGGACCCTGGCTGAGTGTCCTGCTCTGGGTCTGGAACCAAGGACCATGCATGGGCATAGCGCCAGCAGGTGGGCCGTTTCCAAGGTGGAGGCGATCGGTGGCTTTCTGGCCTCTCTTGACCACCAACCACAGTAAGAAATACTATAATCACATACACAAATGTATCAAAAATCTAAAAATTCGATTTCGACTGAAATTCAATTTCACTTTGAGGTCCTATGAATCAATTCTCTGACCAAACGGTGTCTTAATCCTTTCCCCAACTGAGGGTGAAGGGGAGGGCAGGGGAGGGAAGGGTCTGGGTCCCACCAGCAGCACTGGCATGAGCTGGTGCTGGTCAGCATGCCAGTTCCATCCCAACCCCCAACCCAGACCTCATGAATCAAGACCTCCGGGGGAGGGACCCAGGACCCGGGTTTTAACTAGTCCTCCAGGGGAACAGAGGACTGGGGGGGGGGGGGGGGGGGGGGGAGAAACTGTGACGAAATTCCAAATCTTGAGCGGAAGATGGGCAAGCTGCAAAATCAGCAGAGCCTAGTGCGCAAAGTGACGGGCAGGTGGGTCCTTGGACTCCAACAGGGAAGTTCAAATTTCACATCAAAACATTCCTCCGGACAAGCCCCTTCTGATGGGGAGAGAGGCTAGAAACACTGTGCCTGGAACAGGACTGCCTGAGCCAAGCCATGGGGTTTGAGGGGAAGGGACGGCCCTAGTCACCAATCCCAGTCACCAAATTCCAACTAACCAGCCACCCCAAGCGAAGATATTTGGCCGAAATGCGTCTCTTTAGTACAAGGCCCAGAGTGCAGGTAAGCCGGTCAGTATTTCTCAAGACCTACTGTGTGCGTGAGTGCTTCGGACAACAAACTTCATCCAGAAGTGGGACCAAAGTGATCACTCATTGCTTTCCCTTCTGCTTTAGGCCATGCATATTTATACCTGGCTACAGTATTTGCTTAGCATCTACTTTGTGCTGGAAAAACGTGGTTTCTGTCCTCAAGCCATTGCTCTAAGGCAATGATTCTCACGTGGGAAGAGAGTGGGTCAATGGCACGGTGTCTGCCAAAAGCATACACAAGGCAACTATACACAGTCATATTTGCAATCAGAAGAAAGCAAACCCGGGGCGCCTGGGTCGCTCAGTTGGTTAAGTATCTGACTCTCAATTTTGGCTCTGGTCATGATCTTAGGGTCATGAGGTCAGGAGCCTGGTTAAGATTCTCTCGCTCCCCGGGGCACCTGGGTGGCTCAGTGGTTAAAGCCTCTGCTTCGGCTCAGGTCATGATTCCAGGGTCCTGGGATCAAGCCCTGCATCGGGCTCTCTGCTCAGCAGGGAGCCTGCTTCCTCCTCTCTCTGCCTGCCTCTCTGCTCCTACTTGTGATCTCTGTCTGTCAAATAAATAAATAAAATCTTAAAAAAAAAAAAAAAAAGATTCTCTCTCTCTCCTCCCCCCAAGCCCCAGCTCACACCAGTCTTTCCCTCTTTAAAAAAAAAAAAAGGAAGAAAGCAAACCTGGACAAAATACACAGAAGCTAGAAGCAGAGGGGCTGAGGCTGAGGTGTCAGAGTGTCCAAGATTAAGGCTGGGTGAAAAGCTACCGCCGCTTGGCCTAGCGACCTGGCCTGAACTCTGCTGGGTCCTTATTCCACGCTGACCCCAACCCACGAATTAATGGTTTTCTTAATGGAAAACAAAAGTATTTATAGTCCTCAAAACACATTCTAAGCTGATAACCATATTTTTATATTTAAGATGGAAAGCCCTGAATTTTCTAGACAGGAAAACAAAGTCGACTGGGAAGGCAAGGAACCTGCCAAGGACCCAGCATTCCCAAGCACAGGTTCCCGTTACGTGGGCTGTGGCGGGGGTCTGTGGAACCCTTCCTTAGGAAGGAGGAGCAATGGCAGGGGAAAATCTCATGGGGTCCAGCTGAAAATGTCTAAGAGCCACCAAATGACCATGGAGAAAACCGTGTCACTTCATTTTCTTCCAGGACGCCTGGGCCCTTTGTACCCACCCTGACCAAAATCCCCCAAAGAAGGTTTTGTTCTGCTGGCCCCAGTGTCCTGAGAACTAAGGGCGCCTTAATAATAAAAATACGCAGCTGCCAGAAAGCTAGCGGCTGTGCTTGAAAAATGCATGAAAATCAGTGGATTGAAAATATAAACGGGTCTACCCTCTGCAGAAGTCCGGCACGTGTTTGAAGGTGACCTTTCAAAGTATTTTGGTTCCAACTCTCCTTACAAATTGAGTATCACCACAAAGCAGGGACTGAAATAGATTTAGTTTCTTTATAATAATATTTTCATATTCTTTGTGATGGAGGTTGAGCGGTGTTTTAAAATTTTTCATCAAAACAAAAACATTAGCCCAGAACGGCGTGTCCTGAAGCTCGGTTACAGCCTGGCTGCCCCCGGCAGGCTGGCCGCTCTGCCGCCAACACTCACTCCTGGGGGCGGTGAGCCCGAGCCCATCCGCGGAGAGGCCGGCTCTGAAATGCTCAAATCTCCTCTTCCGACCGATGTACTAGAGCGCTGCTGGGGTTTAAATTCTGATCTCTTACCCAAAGAGGGCAATCTGGGAAGACTGAGCTCACACCTCTGTGCTCTACAGCTGACCCAGAGCCAACTCCCCAAAGTATAAGGGGCCCCTACTCAGGCCTCTCCCCCGGTACAAAGAAATCTAGAGCCCCACACTTAATTTAGGACAAATTTTTTTCTCCTTCCAGGGCTGTGGTCATGAGTGGCACGTGGCGGCGAGGTAACTGCCAGTTGAGGGGTCGCCGAGCTTGGAGAAGTGCAAGGCCTTTGATGACATCCAGTCTGGTGAAGGTCGGTGTCCCCAGCACTGGTCCCACCTGCCCGGGCCAGGATGGCCTCCACATGGCCCTAAGTGAAGAGGCTCCTACAAGTCAAGTCTGGTCTGAGCTGGCTGTTGTGCGCCAAGAAGATCCTGTCCCATTCCCTCTCTCTTTGGACCAAAGGGAAACTCGTGAGGATGACTGTACGAGGTCACAGGGCCCAAAGCATTTCTCAAGCCCCTCGTGCTCAGTGCCCAGGGTGCAGTGGAGAGTCAGGCAGACATGACCCCAAGGCTTAGGAGGACCAGGGAAGAGACCTGAACGAAACACACCATCCCAAGTGGGCCGAATGCTTCCAGAGTAGGCCGAGGCCCCTCACCCAGCTGGAGATCGAGTGCTGAAGGACCTCAGCTCGGTGCCCCCAGAGGCAGACAGAGCCGGGCTTCTAGTGCAAGCCGCTTACGTGCAAAGTGCAGGAACACTGATGGGGGCAGTAGGAAGGCAGGAGAGGGTGCTCTGAAGCCATCTTTCACGCAGGCAACCACCATGAACCCTGCAAGGAAACTGGTTTAAACTGAAGCCAGAAAGATTCACGACAACTGCCCAGATTTTCCTTTTCTATAGGGGGTGTGTGGGGGATGTGGACTGAGGGAAAGTGTTTCTGGTAGAGGGACCAGCATGTCTGGAAGGCCCTGGCCCAGCTGGCTAGAGGTGAGTCAGGAGACCTGGTCAGTATGGCAGAGGGAGGGAGTGGGGAGAGGCGGCAGGCCAGCCTGTGCCAGCAGGGTGAGTCCTCGGGACCCAGGAGCCCGCCTGCCTCCCAGAGGTGCTCCCGGGCAGTGCGCTCTACAGAGGGGGACAGAGCACAGGGGTCCCAGCACACCTTCTTCTCCTGCTCTGAGGAGATCTCAACACGCTATCCACAGGGTGAGAAAGCAGCCACCCTGAAGTCCTCCTCCTTCCAACAAGATCGTTTCCCCAGTGTGCTGGTGACATTGAGACCAAATGAACTCCCCTAACCTTGTCTTAACAGCAAGCTCCTCCAGGTGAGATCCGAATGTGCAGGCGCGGTCCTGGGTGCCAACAGTACGCACGACGCATGGGAAATGAAAGATAAAGGTGTGAGCAGGAAATGCCGACAATAACCTCCCTCTGTCCAGACCGAACAGCTTGCGCTCCAAGGCTGCCTGCCCACCAGATTCTCAGCGTCTCACCCAGGCGAAGAGATCCTGAGAAGCCCAGGGGTCTGTCGGGAGCGCACCTCCCTCCCCAACCTCGGTGCCTACCATGCTGCGGAGAAATGAGCTGGGTAGGGGCTGGCTTGGCCCCGGGGCAGTGTGTCCGTCCACAGCTGACCAAGCCTGAGGGCTGTGCTAAGATCTCCAAGATGGGCAAGACACTTCAGGAACACAACTGGCCACATTGAGAGGGCTTTAATCGGCTTCCAAACAAACCACCTCCTTTGATGGGTGGTGGACGTCATCTGGTCACAAACGGGCAGCTGGTACAAAGCATGTCTGTAGGATTAAATAACGAACATCTGGAACCACCCCTCTTGTCCTGGCCCAAAGTGGGCAGCGATCTGGAATTCATTCCCAAGAAAGAAACCAGAGCATGTGGTTACCACAGCAGTTTGCTCATTTAGGGACACCAGAACACATTCCTCTCTCCTGGAAGTTAGGGAGTGGGAGGCTGGCTTTTCATGTAGGTTCTGCCACTAACTGGTTTGGTTAAACAGACAAAGCACACTTCCTCTTGGCCTCTTTTCTCCTCTGGAAAAGAAGGGCAATAAGCATAGATCAGTGGTTCTCAAAAGTCTCGTCCTGAAACAGCAGTGGCAACAGCGGCCTCACTTATGGAACGGGTAGAATCGGGATCTCCTGCGCCCCAGGCCGTACCTGCTGGATCAGAAGCTCTGCAGGTGGGGCTGGCCATCCGCTCTCACCAGCCCTCCAGGTGACTCGGACACACTCTAAGTCTGAGACCCACTGGCCTGGCTGATTTCCCTACCTACTTAGTCTCAGAAAGCCATTCTTCTTTAACCCTTCCCTGCCTGTACTGCTACTGACTTCACTTTCCAACGAGCATTGACAAAGTGTCTACACCGTGCCAGACACTGGGGACTCCAGGGGCACAACCCCAAGCCCACTTGGTGGCAGGCCCATGGGAAAGCTCTGAAGATGATGGACATGCACAGGGCCTGTTTTCCAGCTACCTTCCTAACTGTCTTCCTACAAAACTTACTCTACTTTTAAAAATAGGCTGTTCAGCATACAAGGAGAGATGCAAGGTACCAGCAAATAAAACATTATTATATTGCTACTGATGAAAGAAATAGATTATATACGTCCAATCATTTTTTTAAAGATTTCATTTATTTATTTGATAGAGAGAGACACAGCGAGAGAGGGAACACAAGCAGGGGGAGTGGGAGAGGGAGAAGCAGGCCTCCCACTGAGTAGGGAGCCGATGCAGGGTCCAACACCAGGACTCTGGGGATCATGATCTGAGCTGAAGGAAGATGCTTAATGACTAAGCCACCCAGGCGCCCCCATATATGTCCAATTAAATAAGCATACAAAATCAACTGGAAAATTTCTAGAAGGAAATACAAACACAAATAACATTTCTTTTCTCCTAAAACTATCTTGTGACTCACAGTGTTCACAAGTCTTAAATGTTATTCTAGGCAAAAAATAAAACACCAAGTGACATTTTTAGCAGTCCATTTTGCTTTGGGAGGTACACACAGGAAATGCAAAATCAAAAACAAAAGCGCAAATGCTCTACCCTAAGAGGAAAGACGCAACCAAACTACCTTAACGTTAAAAATGGAACTAAACTTCGCTTCCTCCGTCACGCCTCAGGGGTCCTGCTAAAAGCATCTGCCAAGAATCTTCCTCCTCTCCCCTCTATCCGGTGAGCAAGGTGGGCAAAGGAAACGCAGCCAGAAGGCAAGCCCCGGGCGTAGCTGTAGCCACCGGTCCTTAACACACCTGGGCAGAGAGCCTCCGGTCGCTATGGGTCCCACAGACACTGTCTCGGTCCGAACAAAATCCTCCTCAGTCGGTACTGTGCCATGGGACTGGACTCCTTAGAGGAGACGTGGATATCAGAGTTCTCCCCCAGTGCACAGGTCAACAAGCTCTTGTCTACGTTGGTTAAAACATGTACCTCATCACTGACATAACATACAGCTGCTTCTACCCAGAAGGGGGGCCGGGCAGCCAAGGCAAACCACAGAATTAAGGCACAAAGTGACAAAGCAACCCCCCCCCCCCCATGCAGGGATTTCTTTAGGCAACACTAACCACAAAACAAGAGGGTTTAAAAGAGAAGAGAATCAGAAGCTTGAAACTAAAGATTTACTGCAACTGAGCCATGGATAGTTTGGTTCTGAGTTTCCTAGTAGCAAAGGTAAAAAGGAATTAATTTGACCTTCCAAAGAAAATATATGAACTCAACAGAAGAGGGAAACTTTTCCCTGGTACGACACTCCAGAAGAAATTTCAGGGAGGATATAAAGTAACACCATGAATTTGGTCTTCAATCTTGGTTTTACACGATCTACAATGCTCTTCAAGTAGCCACTTAATACCTGTTCTCTATTAAACAAATCAATAGCCCAAATACTATTTGTGAATACATTTCTTAGGTTTAACCTCAATTATTAATATGATCCTGTCTTTTGTTTCCAGGAGCCCCAAGTAAATATAGAATCCGCCCTTAAAGAACTAAAATAACTGGGGCTTTCCCCACCTATTTTTGGCAGAAGTGAGATGTCAGTCACCTCGACATTGAGTTCTGAGGCCTGAACTTGGTGTGGTTAAAGCGCTGGCCACTCAGGCCCGACGTGCTCTTCGCCCACAGGAACGGGGCGCCCTCCGGTACCACCAGAACCTCAGCAAGCAGAAGAAAGCCCAAGTGGACGGCCCCCTGGGGGCCAGCCCTCACAGCTACAGAAGGTGGGGGACTGGGGCGGGAGAACCAGGAGCCCGCTTCCTCTTCAAGGAGCCTGATGCTCAGTCCGGCAGGCAGGATTAGAGGGAGGCTGCAGGGGGGCTGGACCATTTCCCACAGCTTACGGAAAAGTGGATGAGGTCCAGGAAGGCAGCAGCCAGACCAAACAGACCAGCAGGCTCACGACAAACCACAAGGTCAGGAACTCTTCAGCCTGGAGGAGGGTCACGGGCAGAACAGGGTGAACGAGAAAGCCACAGTCGGTATGGCCCCCAAATGCTGGAACGGGCGCCCCCCTGCTTTGAAGCTCCAGTGAAGCAGGCCCAAAAGGGGAACTCGGTGTGGACAAGAAGGGTCAGGCGGACCTGCATGGAGGAGGAGGGATGACCAGCGTGGCGGCTTGGGCTGACTTCGGGGGCACCAGGCACAAGCACGGGCCCTACCCTCCACGTGCGCTTCGCGGGAGCACGCTGGGCTGGCTGGGGTGCGGCGCCCACCTCGTCCCAGGGGGCGGCCACCAGCAGGCCAGGAGCAAGGCGCCTGCTAGCAGGGGCTCATCAGCAGTCCCTTGTCGGCGCCACGGAAACAGCGGCAGGAGCCCGCGGGGGATCTGCCGGCCAGACGAGACAGGGCGCACGAAGGCCTACAGGCTCACCAGGGCTGTGAGCTGAGCGCCCATCGGAAGGCAGGATGCGGGCTCAGCGTCTCCCGGGCAGTTCGGCCTCTTCCTGGAGGCCAGTTCCTTAGAAGGGGAACAGCTCGAGGTGAGGCCCGGCTGGACCGCTACAGCTCAGGAAACCGGGCCGATCAGCTTTCCCCCTCGGCCAGCAGCAAGGCGACAAGCAACAACACCCACAACACAGGCTGCTGTGAGCAGCGAATGAGAAAACATTTACCCAAGAACCAAGCTTTTTCACACGAGCACCCGCAGCAGACAGGGGTCCTCCCTCTGCTGGCCTCTTCTGCTTCGGCACAAAATAACAAACACCAAGGGCTACTTTTAGCCCCCCCCCCCTTTGCTCCAGGAGGAAAAACCTTCTCGACCTCTCTGACTGCTCTTCTACGGCCGGGGCTAACCACCACGGACACACGGCCGTGCAGACGGACGGACGGCGCGTGTACTCCTGTTCTCCGGAACCATGCGAGGTCAGTTCCACACCGAGCACGCTGTGTTCCTTCGAGTTCCTCCGTGAGCACTTCCCACAAACACGGGTACTCTCCGGCTCACTGCGGTGCGACCGTCAACCCACCAAACATCGTGCGACACTTTCATGGAAGCTTCCACTCAGTCCACTTCGGCCAAGTGACTGATGACTGAAGGATTTAAGGTCAACTCTCAAGGGGTGGGGGGCGAAGCCCAACCTACCCCAGATTCCTGCAATTAGCTTGGATTTTTATAATGTTGAATATGAACCAATAACAACTGGGGTAAACTCTTTATGCCTTGTGCTATTTTTCTATTGCTGTGTGACAAAAAACGTGCATTTATTATGTCACGTGGGTCAGGTGGGTCAGGTCCCGACGATGTGCCTTTAAATGGGACCTCTGCAAGGCTGCGGTCAAGGTGCTGGCAGGGCTGAGGTCTCACATGGTGCTTAACCAGGGAAGGCCCGTGTCCAAGCTCCCTCACGTGGCCGGCAGAATTAATTTCCTCGGAGACAGAAGGGTAAGGGCTCGGCTTCTTGCTGGTTGGAGGATGGAGGCCACCCTCAGCTCCCTGCGACATGGAACGCCTTACTTGTCCAACACAAAGGGCGATGTCTCCAGAGTGTGTCTGCTAGCAAGAGTCTCACGTAACAAAACACAATTAGGGAGTGACACCCCATCACCTCTGCCATACTCTCTGGGTTGGCCCTGCTCACAGGTCCCTTCAGCTCAACAGACAACGGCGGGAACATGAGGAAGCCACCTGAAGGTCCGCCTGCCACATGATTAGTTTCTCTACAACTATCGAATCAAAACACGTTTATAGTTCAATGCAAATGAAACTAAAACCTTCCCAGTGCTGAGGTGAACAATACTGGCCCAGCGTAGGGCCAATGACCTCCTGAGACTGCGCCGCCAGGCACAATGCAGTGGAGAGCCGCAGGGCAGTGTTCTGGGTTCTCGCTCTCTCCCACTTTTCTCTCCTGCATCACTAGGACATTTTAGCTTCCCGGTAGTAGAACCACATCGTCTGCAAATTAAGACCAACATCTCGCTGTTCTTTTCTTCACCAGCCCTCCACCTGAAGTACGAAGAGTATATGATACATTCCACTGACCTCAGCCAACCCCATTATGTGCACTTGAAAAAACAGAGGGACACGCAGAACGGGAAGGAAGGAAGGGAGAGGGGAAGGATAAATATTTTGGGCAAGTCACTCTCTCTTCCGTTAATAAGCATATGACCCCGGGTGACAGTCGGGCAAGAGAGGCACGGAGACTGATTGCGCCGCCCCTTCTCGCCTTCCGTGGTGTGAAAGTCTCACCTCACTAACAGGATTCTGTGTTTAAAGAAAACAATTTTCTTTTTAGAATATGGTGCCTAAATATAAAACAAATTCTTACATTTGCTCAAAGGAGGAGTCAGCAAATGTCTTCTTTAAAAGGCAAGAGAGTAAAGATCTTTAGCTTTGTGGGGCACACAGTCTTTAAACTACTGGACTCTGACATTTTAGTAGGAAAACAGTTCAGCTGATTTGTGAATAAATGGGTGTGGCTGTGTTCCAATAAAACTTTATTTACAAATTCAGGGAACCAAGTGCATTGGGGCCTTGGAGGGGGAAAAGGGTGCTGAGCCCTGCTCTAAAGAGACAGCATCCTTTTAGTTCTGAAAGGATAACTGACTTTGCTAGTCTTCCACTGGGATTTTTAAGAGTAATTGTGACTATGCACAATTACCGCCTTGTGTACATTTATTCAAACCCAGCCCCTCCGCCTATATCAAGTACAGCTCCACCACACAGCCTGGCACCAACGCAGACCGCTGTCAAATCAGCCCTGGAACCACTGTGAAGCTGCCGTCCAGACCATCTAGGATCTGCTCAGCTCCTACTGCTTAAGCAACTGCTTCATCTCGGACACCTTTGCTGACCCCCTGGGCTGGTCACTGGGCCAGAGATCCTGTGACCATCCCACTGTGCTGCTGGTTGGGCTGATGGCCTCTGTTTTCCACTGGGCGGTGAGAGGCTTGGCTATGTCTATTTTGCTCACTATTGTATCCCCAGTGCCCGGCATTGTGCTAGACACATAGAAAGTCCTCATTAATATCTGCTGAATGAAGTAGAAGATTGGGTCCCATAACATGCTTTCTTGGCCCCCAGAAACTCTTCATTCTTGGCGCTTAAATGGCACTGCAAGGGCACGCGATACTTAGTCTAGGAGCAGGTTCTGCTACAAAGGAAGATACAAAAGAAGCTGAACATTTCAACTGTTGAAGTTCAAGACTATACAAAAATAATAAAACTACCAATAATATCAGTCAGTTTATTTTAAAAAGAAAGAAAGGAAGGAAGGAAGATAGAAAAAGAAAACAGGCCTCAAATGGAGTCAAGGGCCCCCATAACAGCAAACCAAGGGCTGACATCAGGAACGTGACCATTAACCCACTCAGTCTGCATTTCCTGATCTGCCCTGGAAAGGTAATCTGCATGACAGACCCCCACCCAGCCCCCAAAGGAAGGGGACCAAACCCAAAGGGATCCTTTCTTTCCTTTTACTAATAGCTTCCCGCCCTACTTCTGCCTATAAAGCCCTTCCATTTCACACATTCTTTTTTTTAAAGATTTTATTTACATATTTGAGAGAGAGAGAGAGAGAGAGAGAGAGAGAGAGAGAGAAAGCATGAGAGGGGAGTTTGCTTCACAAACGGGCTTCACAAGATGAGCCCGCTGTGGGACTCGATCCCGGGACTCCACCATCATGACCTGAGCCGAAGGCAGTTGCTCAACCCCCTGAGCCACTCAGGCGCCCCCATTTCACACCTCTTCTCCGAGCTCCTTTCTACTTGCTAGATGGGATGCTGCCCAATTCATGAATGTTCAAAAAAGCCAATCAGATCTTCATTTACTCAGCTGGATTTTGTTTAACACGTTAAGTCAAACTATTAACCACTGGCTTCTCAGCAAGACTGGAAAATTGGAGAAGGCAAGCCCAAGCAATGGGTTCAATTAATAATCAATTTTTTAGTGGCCAATCAAGTAACCTACCCAGGGAATTCTCTTCACCCTCCCCTCATGCCCGTTCTCAGCTGAGTACATTCCCCTTCGGTTTCATTTTTTAAAAAAACGTCTCGGGGCGCCTGGGAAGCTCAGTTAGTTAAGCGCCTGCCTTCAGCTCAGGTCATGATCCCTGGGTCCTGGGATCCAGGTGCAAATCCAGCTCCTTGCTCAATGGGCTGCCTGCCGCTCCCCCTGCTTGTGCTCGTGCTCTCTCTCACTCTCTCTGACAAATCAATAGATTGATCTTTATTTTTTTTAAAGATTTTATTTATTTATTTGACAGAGATCACAAGCAGGCAGAGAGGCAGGCAGATGGGGAGGAAGAAGCAGGCTCCCCCCCCCGAGCAGAGACTCCGATGTGGGGCTCGATCCCAGGACCCTGAGATCATGACCTGAGCCGAAGGCAGAGGCTTAACCCACTGAGCGACCCAGGCACCCCAACAGATCAATCTTTTTAAAAAAAAGTCTCAAGAGTTAAGTGTACGGTGGTCCTCCGCTTTCTTAATTGGAAGAAGTAAAGGAGACATGGAAGGACATTAGCCAATTTGTACCACCAGCTTCCAGTGATCCTCTGTAGAACTCAGGGGTGCCCAGCTCCCGGGAGGCCACCAAGGATGACAGGTGTAAATGTACTGGGCAAATTCGTAAGGCCAAGGCAGAGCTCCCATCCTCCCGCCCTTCATGCTACCTATCCAGGGTCACCACCCACAAGCCTTAAAAGAAGTTCATTTTCATATAAACAGAAAAATCAACTTGTCAGCCTTGATACAGCAGCACCATGGGTCCCATTCACTGGATGGCAACACCCTGGAGGCTGCCTGTAGCAAGCATGAGTTACCCACAGGAGCACAGGACACAGCAGTTCTTCCAATAAATCTCACTCATGAATGGAGGTTTCCTGGGACCTCCTAATAGAAAACACTCTCATTAGGAGCCCAACTGCCCATGAAAAAGAAATATAATGAGCCTCAGCCAGGTCTCTGGTACTTTCTGAAGGTCAGGACGTGCACAGTTATCCCCGAGCGGAGCCCCATAGACAAGCTGCCCCAGAGAGGTCATGCCAGGCTCAGGGATGCTCTCTCAACATGGACTTGGAGCACTGTCCCTCCAAACTGCTCCCTTGAGCAGCCCCTCAAATCCCACAAGTTAAGAACTTCAAGGAGAACTAACCTGCACACACCTGCAACAAGGTTAACAAAAACAGGGAGAGCCCTAAAGGAACCATACTTTACCGTTCATATTTAAACCAAAGAAACAAGGGGGTTTCCTCCCCTACTTCGAGGCACTGTGCCACCCGTGAACACAAGCTAGAAATCTGGCTGTCATCCCTGACCCACCTCACTTCCTGTTATCCTTCAAACCCCACGGTCAGCAAGTCCTGCCCATTCGCCTCCAAATACCAGTGAACCTGCCCACCACGGCCACCCCATCCACACTGCATCAGCTGCCGGGATGGCTCCTGCAGCAGCCAGGGGCATTGGCTCCTGCTGCTCCAGGGCATTCTCCCACTGAAGCTGGGGTAATCTCATTAGAGCACAAATCTGACATCCGACCTCAATCAAGCTTTCACAAATGCACGCACTAGCGGCCCACTTAAAACACTGGTGGTGCCTGGGTGGCTCAGTTGCTGAGTCCCACATCGGGCTCCCTGCTCAGCAGGAAGCCTGCTTCTCCCTCTGTCCCTCACCCCATTCTCATGCTCTCGCTCTCTCTCAAATAAGTAAAATCTTCAAAATAAATAAATAAATAAATAAAATAAAACACAAAAAAACTTCTATGGCTTTTCAGCTTGTCAACAAAGGCTCTGGTCATCCCCACTGAGGGCTCCTCCCCCCTCCCACCGTTTTGCCTCAGGACCTTTACACAAGGTTTCCTCATCTAGACAGTCCCCAACCCACCCTCCCTCACTCTGCCTGGTTAACCCTGACTTAACTCTTCACATCTCGGCTCTGACCTGTCATAGAAGTTACTCATCTACAATTCTGAACCACCTTGGGGCTATTTGGGTTTCTGCCTTTCTCAACTAAGGACCCTAACAGGAGAGAATGAAGCCTGAGACGCTAAGGCAGGTACCTGTCGGGTGTAATGAATGAACTCTCTCTGCTGCAACTAGAATGACCCGCTCCCCGCCCCCCCGGGAAGATCTGAGAACAGTTTCTCAGTTCTGTGTTCTGTGGTCCCGATGAAGAACTCAGGTTCAGAAAGATTTGTGCCTAATGGGATCGGACACGGAGGAGGTACTGAAATAGTTGTTGACTGAAAATGAAAAAAGATTAATCAATGAACTACCCGCTCAATGCTTCCTTTCACTGCACTGGGACCCCTGAAATTTCAAGCTCAAGCCAATGAGCTCTCCAGCTGGGCACCGCCGCCCACACCTCCTCATCCGCAGGAGACACCTGAAACCACTCACACGACACCACACACCACACACAGCGGCCACCCACGGCTCAGGAACGATGGATCCCAGGACACTTTGCACAAGCTTTGGAGCCGGAGGGGGGTGGATACCCGTTCCAGCTAGGCCACTTGGGATAACCCTCAGTAAATTTAATTCCAAAACTGTTTCCTACATGAAAATGGGGATGATACCACCATTTTAGCCACGGCTTCTCCGTAGCAAGGAACAGAAACCCAATGAACATGTTCAAGTAAAAAGAAAGGTTTAGGATAAAGAAGATGCAAGGAGACTGCTGGGAATCCAAGGACAGCGAACCAGCCAGCTGTCCGGAAGGCCGGGAACGAAGAAGGCAGGCGGCCCCGAGAACCAGCAGGCCTCATTTTCTTGCTGATGTCTCTCTGCACCTGCCTCCCTTCTCCCCAGAAGCCCACTCCCAGAGGGAGCTTCCTCGATCCTACAGCTTTAAAAACAATCTTTCTGCCAAGACTCCTAAGTGTGTATCTCTAGTACACCTAAGTGTGTATCTCTAGTACAGATCTCCCTCCTTTCAAGACTTCTTTGCCTAGCTAATGCACTTGTACCTCCACTCGGATACCCAGGAGGCACTGCTAACTGCCCTCCAGCCTTCCTCCACTGCCTCGCCCCTTGAATGAGCTGATGGCAGCTCCATCCTTACAGCCGGCTGCTCAGGCCAAAACCCGTAGGGTCGCCCTTGACTCCTCTTGTTCTACCAGAAACCCATGGGCCACGAGGATGGAGGCCCATAACCTAAGTGACTGAAACAAGGCCCAGCGCACAGCAGGTGCTCGAACCAGTATGTTAAACACATGCACGAGACGCTCCTGAACTACTACCTTACCTCCTCATAATTTGGGACGAGAGCATGGTTGCCTGCCTCCAGTTCTGAAAGCCTCTTCAGCTCAAGTGCCAGCCAGTGATCACACAGTCTAACGCCTGGATCAAACTCCTGCGCCAGAACCAATTGGCACAGCTCATCTTTCCGAGGCAGGCCACAGGACACAGGTCAGCCGCCAGCTGCCCGGGGAAGAGCCATTAAGTACAGAGGGTCCTCGGGGTGAGACCGAAAAAGAGCATGGCCATCTGGAGCCATTCGGGGGGGGGGGGGCGCGCAAGCTCTCCACAGACAAGCGCACTGCTGTGTTAGAGCGCGAGCCATCAAACTAGACACTGAGCCCCCAGTGCTGACCTTGGCGGGGGCTGTGGTAGTGAGTGCTGTTCTGCAGCGGCTGGCCCACCCGGAACGGCTGCATCTTCCTCTCAGGTCACGTGAACTCTCCCACTCCTTAACAGACTTGGTGACACGGTGAACTGGTACAGATACTTAGTACCAGAGGAACTGACTGCATTTGTGATTGACTGAATTGATCACCTTCGCAGGCAAGCAGGCGTTCTTTAGAATGCCTCACTGTTGGGGTAGCCTGGGTGGCTCAGTGGGTTAAGCCTCTGCCTTCAGCTCAGGTCATGATCCCAGGGTCCTGGGATCAAGCCCCACATTGGGCTCTCTGCTCGGCGGGGAGCCTGCTTCCTCCTCTCTCTCTGCCTGCCTCTTTGCCTACTTGTGATCTCTGTCAAATAAATAAATAAATAAATAAATAAAATCTTTAAAAAAAAAAAAAGAATGCTGTTCCCTTTTCACTGCTGAAGATTTGATAATCACCCACAGACGGGATGATTTCAATGAGCTGGCAGGTCCTGGCTCAGGTCCTGGCCAGGGCTGTGTCACCGAAGCCTTACCCAGGACCGGAGGAGCTGTTTCCAAGCTCAGTACCCATCCCCGTGCTGTTAGCAGGGAGCCTGGGCTCCTCACCCCCTGAGCCTCTCCCTTCCACCTAGCAGCTGCCCTTCCCCAGAGCAGAGGATCCAAGGCGAGGAGTCAGAGCCCAGCCACAGTCAGAAATCACACACCAGGCACGGTCTCTGCCGTGGTCACGCGGTCACAAGATCAACCCAAGACAAGATGCAGGGGAGGGACTGCATCTGGGCTCCTGTATGTCCACAAAGCAGGCAACGCTGGGCTGTCTTGGAACCTGCCCCCACAGGCTGTTCATGCAGACCAAGGCTTGTTTCTGGAAGGCTCAGAAAATGAAGAATACGTGATAGGGGCAATGTGCGGCCTACAAAGCCAATATTTCGCATACAACTCTGCAGAGAAAAGGTTTGGTCACCCCCTGATATATTACAGATTTAAGGGGTTTCAAGGGTAATTTTGACTAGACACAATGTTCCCTTTTATACCCTGATCTTAGAAACTAGCCCGCAGGTAATCAATTCTACTGACGCAGGTACTCACCAAGCCATAGCTCTGGGTACACAATGTCAGAAATGAACCTGAGCACTAAGAAAATAATCTACAGCACCCTGCCGTGAGTAGGTGCTTGATGAACACAAACGCAGTGAATGAACGACTAAATGAGTAAGAGCTACAGGACACGTCTTGAAAGCAGAGAATAATCATGGCAGTGTGACAAATCTTCAACAAATGATTTACCACGTAAACAAGACGTGGTCTTCCACAGTAAGCACAGTCACAGGGGAGACGTGCGGGGGGCTAGCTCTCCACCAAGTCCTCCCTCCCTCGCCGCTCACACTGTTGGGCAGGCGTCATTAGTTGCCTTCCTTTTACAGACAAGCATACCGAACCGGACAGAAATTAAGTAATTTCCCCGAGGTTACATGATAAGTAAGTAGCGGGACTATTTACTCTCCCAGCAAAGTCTATCAGAAGAAAGACCCTCGGCGTCGGCAGTCCCGCACACCTGCACCAGCTCCGGGAGCTCAGCAGGCCGACAGAAGCCCCACTGCCCCTCTGTGCTGTGGGATCCTAACCAGGGGCTTTAAACAAGGGCAATGCTCCCAGGCTCCCAATAAGCAAGGTCAGAGAGACTAGAAATGCTTGATTTCATCTAATGACTCGCTTATCTGTTCCCTTTAACCAGAGAGCTTTAAAAAAATATCTGCACTGTGGTTTTTACTTTCTAACCAAATAGCATCTTTTCCGAGATTGCAGCCCCAGCCCCCAGCCCAGCCCAGCCCCCCCTCCAGCAGCTTTCCCAGGGCACTACGGGCAGAGCGGCCTCTCCAGCCCCACAGCCCACAAAGTTCTGGCGCTGGAGTGACAAGGGCTGTCGTGGGCTGCACAGCTGTCCCACACGCACACAGGGTCGGGACCCACGACACACAGGAAGCCACTGCACACAGAAATGCACCCTGGCGGAGGGTTTCCTACGCAGACACAAGCAGACCCTCTTCTCCCTAAGTGGACTGTTCAGGATCCTCAGATTCGTGAACTTGAGGGACGGTGACCTGCCCAAGGCTACTCAACCAGTGACAGAGTCCAAGTTCCCTGAGGCAGAGGCAATTTGTTTTGTTTTTTTTGGAATTTGGTCTCAGAACTGGAAGTCCAGCGGGGTGAGGAGACAGACACTGGTTAGGACTTGTTCTGGCGGGAGGAGGACCTGAACAGAGGCGGCTAACCCTGGGTTAGAGGCTGGGGTCCCAATGTCAAAGACAGAAAGAGTCAGGGATGAAGGCAGACATAACAGTCAGAAGTCCTCGAGGCAAAAGGGGGTTTGAAGGAGGCCTTGTAGACAGCGGTGACTGTCTAGACAGGCTGCCAAGAGGAAGAGGAGGGCCAGCGAACCAAAGACAAGAGAAAAGACTGTCAAAGGACATGGAGGGTCCAGCTGAGAGTGGGGACAGGAACCCTGTCAATGAAAGACCAACTTAGCCCACCATGGTGTCCTCAATGAGATTCTAATAAACACGTAGTCTATTCTCCGCACAGTAAACACATAAATCCCATAAGATAACCACCACCCTCAGTCCGTTCTGAGATAATAATCATTTACAAAAATACCCCCTTGCCAAAAAAGAAAAGAGAAGACTCGACACTCTCGTCTGCTCTGGTAAACCAACACTGTCAGGAAGGCAAACAGAGAAGGAAGGGGCTTTGCCATCAGAGAGACTAAGGACAAAGGTTTGGGCCCCAGCTCTGCCACTCAGTAGCTGTGCGATCCTGAACACGCGGCGAGGCCACTTCCCCACCTGCGAAAGGAAGAGAAGTGCACCCACCACACACCAACCCTGTGGGGATCCAGTGCACGTGCTTTGCTCACAGACGGCTGGAGGGGACTGTTCACAAACAAGAGCCAAAGGAGTCTCTGCCTCGCATCCACATCTTTTTGCAACGTGACCTGAGGCACCTCCCATCAAGAAGTGAGGTCCCTCTTCCCTATCCTTGAGTCTGGACTGGCCTTAGGACTTGTTTCCACCAGTGACAGGAGCTGGTGGTGACACTGGGCCAGTTCTGACCCCGGACCTCAAGAGGCCTTGTGTATGTCCCTCCTAGGAAACCTGCCGGATGCCCAGCGAGTGACCCGGCCAAGCCTGCCAGAGGCCCAGACGTGAGCCCTCCCAGAGCTGACTGCAGACACACGAGGAACCCCGACCTCAACCGCCATCTGCAGAAGCATGAACTAAATAACCAGTCGTTTTTACCCACTAAACACCGGGAGGATGTGTCCATGCTGACCACCTGTGGGAGCAGAGCTCCAGGACAAGGAGCTGAGACCATGGGGACTTCTCTCTTGCCCAGCAGTTCTCCACCAGGCTCTCCTTCTCCACGGGGACTTTCCCGCCACTATTCAATCATGCCATTATTCTTCCCTTTTAAAACCGCTTTCCCTTGGTGGGGGCGCCTGGGTGGTTCACTCCCCAGCATCTGCCTTCCGCTAGGTCATGAATGGGGGGGCTCAGCAGGGGGTCTGCCTCTCCCTCTGCCCTGCCCCATGCTCATGTTCTCATTCTCTCTTCCAAGTAAATAAATAAATAAAATCTTACCAAAAAAAAAAAAGCTTTCCCTTGGCCCCACTATGTTCAGCAACTACCACCCTGGCTCCCCCTTGCAGCAAAACCCCGTATAGAACTGGCTGTGCTCGGTGTCGAATTCCTCTCTGCCCCTTCTCTTCTAATGTCCTCATGTCCTCATGTCCAGGTTCCCAGTGACCACCATGGTCCAGTCTCGGTCCTCATGGGACAGGACTCCAATCAGCAGGACCTGTCCCCCTTGTTCCGTCCTAGCACACTTCCTGTCCTTGGCTCCTGGGACACCACAACCTCCAGCATTTCCTCCCACCTTCCCAGAGGGTCTTTCTCCTCACCCTCCTAATGCTGGAGCGCTTTGGGGCTCTCCAGCGCACGGCCCCTCCTCCTCTCTCACTTACTTCCTTGGTAATCTCTTCCAGTCGAGCGGCTTTAAACAACATCTTTATGTCAAAGACTCCAAGCCTGGGCATTTCTGACCTCTCGAGGCTTACACTCAACTGTCTAACAGCCATCTCCTTCAGCTCTCTAAAGACATCTCAAACTCCGCTCGAACTATCTCAAATGATTCCACACGCAGCTCCTGGTCTCTGGTCCCGTGCCCCATCTGCTCTGCTGGTGACCTAGTGTTCACAGCAGACAGAATGCTCAGGCCTGCGGCAGGGCCCACCCTACATGATTTTCTACTCCCTGACCTCAGCTCTCCCCACTCTCTGAGGCAACTCCACTCCAGCCGCGCGGCCTGTGCTCCCCTCGGGCTCTCTGCACCTGCTGCCCGTCTCCCCAGTAGCAGCTTCCCCTCCCTGGCTCCAGCCTCCTGAATGGAGGACCACTCCCCTGGCCGGGACTTCCTACCCACTTCCCTCCTTCTCTATATAATGCCTGTCATCCAACGAGACTCTGCGTTTTACTTGTTTATGTATATACTATAAAATCCAGAGGGCAGCGAGTTCTCATTTTCTCATCAGGCATTCTCCTGTGTCTAAAACTATGCCTGACGCAGGCCCTATTCCGTAAGTACTAGTTGAGTGAGCAAACATCCATCAATCAAGGAATGAATGACTATAGAAAACGGAGTTTTTTTTAATACGTGTCCCATTTTCCAGTAAAGGAAGCCTACTTAAGGCATCTACATTCAATAGCGCCGGGTTCTTCAAACCTGTCATCTATCTTCTCATGCCTGTAGTGATGCGGACGACTATTTTTATCAATAAAGACCTGAATGTGTTTGTGTTAGACTAGAAGCCAGAAGGCTCAGCTAAGTAATCCCGATTATCACAATGAGACAGCCAGAAGATGATACTTAAGTCGTCTTCTGGCCTGAAAACTTAGATTTTTTTTTTTTCCTAACTGATGAGTGACCTATTTCAGAGCTCGACTCATAATAATGACCGCAGACAGAAAAGGACCCCACAGAGAAGGGGCTGGCAAACTTCTCCTGCAGCCCGAAGCCCACAGCCTCCTGGCGGTTGTTCCGGGCTGCTTGTTTACCAGCTGCGAGGTGAAGACCGGTCCCCACACCAGTCCCCACACTTGGAGCTGGTTTCATTCCTGCTGGTTATGTAAGTGCCTCCGTAGTCGGCCCGATTGTGCCTCTTGACCCTGCAAGGTCCACAACAGTCACTATGTGACCTTTTGCAAAACGGACCCATCCCTGACCTTGGTGCCCTTCAGCTGTGGTCCACAAAGCCTCCAGATACAGTCATCTGGAATTTCAGTATGAAGTGACTTCTGAAATCAAGGGCCCTAGAAGCACTTGCCGAAATGGAGTTAGATATATCGTGGCCCCGGCCGCTGCTTCGACCCAGGGTAATGGTGACACCTTCCCCACAGCTGGGAAAGGAGCTGAACCCGGAAATGTACGTGTGTTCCCAGGGTGAAGCATACACAAAAGCCAAAGGCTAGGGACAGATATTGTTCTAAATTTGGAAACATCTGATGACAGAGCGAAGTTTCCTTCCCTTTTCTTACCCCACCCAAAACACCACCCCACACTTCTCATGAGAAAAATTCCTCACACTTATGTCTCCATTTCCTACATCTGATCGTTCGCTTAACAAAATCCAATTTATGGAAGTCCATTATGTATACAGATCTTTTAGACAGGAAGCCGGCAGCGTTACTGCAACATTACATCCCAACGTAGTACCACCGCGTTATTATTACAAATGTTACTGTGGCATATCGTGTGCATAGATGTGACACAGCAATGCATCACATGCATAACGTATTGAACACGTTATGATATTTTACAGCATGGAAATATGGAACACAGGCCTAAGATATGCAATCATGAGACACACAATGCATGGCGCCGCTCTGTACCCTTGGCACATCCATATTATACCACAGTCTGTGACTATCCCGACACAGGGGGCACTAGCCACAAACTCCACATCGACTTCACACAAGTTACCTCATTTCTCTAAGCCTCAATTTCCTCATTGGTTAAACCAAGGAATCATTTTAGAAATTGTTTTATCATTCTCTTCTAGCTCGAGGCATCTGTGATTCCATTAGCGTGGTAAACAGATGCGGCTTCAGAACCACCTCCTCCCACCTAAAGGAGATCCCATCCAACCATGGCCAAGCCCCACTGAGGGACAGGCTTAGACATCGCCTTCATCCATGATTATTTACCCTAGCCCTGATGCTGCATCCGTTGATCCAAACCATGTCGGCAGCACGCTGTTTAATAGCAATGTGCCGATTTTAACAACACCTGAGGGGTGCCTGGGTGGCTCAGTGGGTTAAGCTGCTGCCTTCAGCTCAGGTCATAATCGCAGAGTCCTGGGATTGGGCCCCTGCACTGGCCTCTCTGCTCGGCAGGGGGCCCGCCCCCCCCCCCCCCCGCCTGCCTCTCTGCCTACTTGTGATCCCCCTCAAATAAAAAATAAAAAATCTTAAAAAAAAAAAAAAATTGAACACCGCCTGAGCTGGCAGCCTGTCACACGCAAGCAGCTGGGGAGGACAGCAGGGGAGAGAGCCCTACAGGAGCTGAGAGGAAGAACTGCTCATTAGTCACACTAAGGGCGGTCATCACAGCAACAATGTGAACAACTCTTGGGGCCTCACTCTGTACCTTTCATATGGGTATTATTTAATACTCACTGCTCCCTGGGAGGCAGAAGAAAAAAAGTTGTGATGGTAAATGCCTATTCTTAAATAAAATCTCATGCTTCTCTTCTGTGAAACTCAGCACCTGAATGAGGTTGAGCCAAATCCCATGCAAAGAACTATGAGAAAAACAGAATCTTAAATCAAAACCAGATTCTTAACACTGATACTGAGTTTTGAACTGCCCATGCCCATCTCTGAGTCTCGTGCCATTAGATAACTCATCAAAACGACATTAGTAAATGTAAGTTTTACAAGATTAACAATTTTAAAATGATAATATTCAATGCTGATGTGCTTGTGGCTAACAGATAACCTGATCACTCATGAAAATACAGATACGTCCCTTAGGGACTTAAAGCTATTCCTACCTTCCTGGCTTAGGAATGTTACACTAGGGTCTTTCCTAAGGAAGTCATGCAATGTAATCACAAAATATATGAATGAAGCTACTTATCGTTGCCTCACCTATAATAATAGTGAAAAGGGGAAATAATTTCAATAGTCAGTGGCAGGTGAATGGTTTAATAAGTTATGGAATATTGACATAATGGAAATGTTACAGTCATCACAGTAGCTATGAAGACCACACAGAAGCATGAAATTAAAAAAACAACTTGCACATGATCCCAACTCTGAAAGACGCGCACCATGTGCAGCCCTGGAGAAGATCAACAGTAGCGGCGAACTCGACTTCCTCACTACGTTTTGGGCCCTTTAGATTTAGACACTCAACGTGCATTTTCTTCTTTGCGTCTGTCCATTTTCCCGAATCTTTAATAAAGTACCATCTTTTCAATTAAAAGGAAATGGGATTCTTCTGTATGTAACCTAAAAATAACACCAGTCATAAATACTTAAGGGACACTTACTATGTGCCAGGAGCTGTCTTAAGCACTTTACCGGTACTTACAAGAAAACTGAGGCCTGGAAGTTAACGAACTCACCCACCCAAGATCAGCCAACCAGCAAGTGGAGGAGCAAAGATTCAACCCCAGCATCCGGGCTCCTAATCACGATGGCAATACTACAATACGCAGAACAGGAAAATGGACGGTCCTGATTAGTTCAATACCCTTGTTAAAGTAGGAACAATTCAATGATGGTGGGCCCTGCAATAATCATTTTCAAAGAACTTCAACGCCATAAAAATCCCCCCATGTCCCGGGTGCTCAGCATGACTGATGCCTTCTCCAGACGCTGAACCCTCAGAGTGGCTGCAGCAGGAACAGCACTGGCCAGTGCAGATGGTCACTGACTCACAGACCTCACGAGCACCTCTGCTATCAGCTACATGTGGTCTCTTACACTGAGAGACAGAAACAGGCAGAATCAGGCAAACTCACATGGCGAGTTGGGGCTGGAACAGAGCCCGGCCCATGATCCACATTCGTGGATGTATAATAACAAGAATTACTATCATTCATTAAGTGCTTGCTGTCCGCTAAAGGCTGTATTATCTCATCTAATTCTCTCAACAGCCCTTCAAAGCAGTTCTTATTAATCTCCCACAGAGACCAGGAGACCGGTTTGGAAACAGCAGCAGTCACGTGGCTCACCTGGCTCAGCTAAAGGCACTGAGCTGGGTGGCCCGAGGGCAGCACCCAGCCCTTGTGCTTTCTGGTGTACTAGCTGAGAGGCTGACACCAGACACCCCTGGAGCCCCAAAGCCATGGAATAAAGACCAGAAAATGGATGGTGGGAGGTGGGCCAGGTTGAGCTTTGGCCAGAAAAGACATCAGTGTTAACTGCCTGGCACACAGGCATACGGCAGCCCTGGGTGCTTGTTCACCACCTGACTCTGCAGTGGCAAGTCTCAACACCACCACCGACTGGAATCCAAACAACGCTGTCTTTGCCCCTTCAGCAGAGGGGGACCAGGGAATGGGAGGAATTCATGTGAACCCCAGACTCCCTCCTCCCCTCCCCACCCCAGCGAGCCAATCTCCTTCTCCCCAGGCAGCCCCCATCAGCTCTTCCAGGAGGGTGTTAATTTCATGCGCTCAAGCCCAACTGTGTACAAACATGGAAATCATCAACATCTCCATTTACCAGGCTGCTGTGGCCCCAAGCTGCTGGGATTTCTGGAGGAGATAATTCGATTTGCAATTACTCCTGCAATTTTTAATTCCCCAGGAAACTTCTGCCTGTGTTATACTCCCAAGAGCCAAAATAGCCATTGTAAGCAACCCTTCAAATGAATTCTCTAAAAGAACAAACGAAGGAGCTCTGAGGGGACAGGATTGTAGGTGTCTTCAGAGTTCAAGTTCGCTCTAAATGGAAGGTTTCACCAGGTGTCTGGGCCAATGAATCAGCATCTAAATGTTCGCTATGATTTAAGTGCTTTTGTGAAGCAATCTTTTCCTTTCAAATGTGAATCTTTCAAACGTGAATAATCATCAATAGATTTACTCTTTGTAAATTCAGAACTGCTGCGGAACAGAGGAAGATGTACCTATTTTCAACACCAATGTCTCCCCCTGGAGCAGAGAAGGATGAAGAAAGGACATTCCCAGGTCCACGTAACCACCACACACCAGCCAGCGTTGGTAGCTAGCATTTAGTGAGCACCTGAGATGCACCAGAACCAGGCTCTGCCGTTCGTACCTCATTTATACCCGTGGTAGCACAGCCAGCCTGGGAGCACAGAGTTCTGTCACCGAGCGCACTCACAGAAGGCCCCAGGTAACAAGCAACAGGCCCTGTGCTGGGGTGAAAGACAGAACTATAAGCATATAAACAGATCAACAAAAAATGCCTGTGGTGAGGGCTATAAGAAAATCACAGAAAAACACAGTCATTTGGAGAAGCCGTGGGAGGTGGGCACAGTTTGGGAATGGGATTACAAAATCCAAAATGTTCAAGGTTGGACAGCAAGCGTGGGGCAGAACTCTGGCTGGAAGTTCCAGGATCACGCTGGAAGCCCCTGCCTTCGACTACCTTCCATCCTTTTCTTTCTTCTTCTTCTTCTTTTTTTTTTTTTTTTGGTATGGGGGCCTGCTAGAGCGCCCTATGGTATTACAGATGACTCACACCTTTATCAACCACTGCAAGCACCTGGTATTGTAAAACCAAAAAGAGCAGCACTGTTTTCTCCTTATGTTCTGGGTTCCAAGAACAATGAGAAAAGTAAGAGTAAGAGAGAGCACAATGCCAGTCCCCTCAAAGGGAGCACACTACACTGCACACTGTTTAAAGTCATTACAGGGGCGCCTGGGTGGCTCAGATGTTAAGCATCTGCCTTCAGCTCAGGTCAAGATCCCGTGGAGCCGAGCCCCACTTCAGGATCCCTGCTCAGCAGGAAGCCTGCTTCTCCCTCTGTCCCGCCCCCTGCTTGTGTTCACTCTCTCTTTGTCACTCTGTCAAATAAATAAATAAAATCTTTAAAAACATAAAATTAATAAAGTCATTACAGAGACATTTCTCTACCAGGTATAAAATGCTCTTGAGGGAGACAGCTAGCAGAGGTGGTAAGATTTATGTTTCTCGAACTAGTATTCTGTCACTTAAATTTTTCAACTTCCCAAGCACACAACCTAGAAACAGAAATGTAAATGACCTAAAGGGGAAATAACGATTTCTTGCTTTCGGAATGTATTCTGGGCTTGACCTTCCTCATTACAAATATCTGGCTCTGATTAAAGTCTATATTCTCAGAAGCCCCTGCCACTACAGGGCAACAGACTGGAGAGAGAAGTCAGGGGCGGCCTAAGCTCTTTGCATCAAACGCAAAGATATGTTTCCCGTTCACTTGCCCCCAAAGCAGCCACTGACACCATGTTGTTCTGCCCTGGAGCCTGGAGTCATCAGTCACACACTGAGATTTCAGTCATGCTGGCGTGTGCACAGATCAGGTCACTGTGGAGTCTGGGATGCACTAAATCTGATTCCTAAATACCACTCTAAAATCCTATTTCCAAAACATCAACAACCCTTAAAGACAGAGACAAACAGATAATACGGAGGACTGCCTCACAGCCTTGCGACTGTGGGTCCCCGGCAGGGCTCCACGGGACCCTGGATCAGGGAGACAAACTGTCCCCGGGTCTAACCCTGCACAAACCAACCAACCAACCCTGACACGACACCGGCCAAGACGCACTCCTGGTCAAAGGGATCCATGTGGACATAGAAATCAGGGCAGGGAGCTGCTCCTTCTTTTACCCCAACTCACTGCGGACCCTGCTGCAGGGCCGGCTACCACCACTCACCATGCTCCCACAGCTCCTCTCGCTGGAACTAGTGAACATACATGCACAAACTGCAAAATAAAACACAGACCCCGGCTCTAGTTTTGTTTGTAAACTCGGCTGCTTCCAATGGAAATTTCAAGAAGTTTTAACTCTTATACATTTTTCTAAGGAAAACCAGAGACTACCTGAAAATAAATACATTAAATGCCTGTTATAGTAAGTGGTGCTTCTGAGTTGCCAGATTTTTACGACGATTTGCTTATTGGTGGCAAGAGATACCAGCCATGTGGCACTGAATTAGAGTGCTGGATCCTGACCCACCTCCGTAAATAACCATGTCTACTAAGATCCATTCTTCTGAAGGAGATGGTAGAATGATGCAGCCAGCAACCATTTTTTCTAATGGTTCCCCCTTTAGTAAAAATACATTGAAGAAAGTATAACAAACCTCATATATCTATTACTTATTAAACTTATCCTATTTTGCTTCTCTGTGTGTAGGTATGCACTCATTCACCTGAACCATTTTGGAGTAAAATTACAGACAGTATAACCCTTCACCCCTAGACACTTCAGCATGACTATCCAAAGAAGGACATTCTTCTGCATGACTCATCACCATTATCGCACATAATAAAATTAGCAACAGTCCCCAGATTATCACCTACTACCCAGTTCACATCAAATTTCCTAAACGGTCCCCAAATGTCTTTATCACTGTTTCGTCCAAACCAGGACCCAATCAAAGACTGCTAGGGAGTGCCGGTTTCACAGTAACACGGGACACATAGAACGAATGATGGAAAGTCACAGGCACAGGAACCTGGCATGGAATTAGCAGCCTACCTACTTTTCCCTTTCAAAAAGAAAAATAAATTACCCGTAACTGGACCGCCAAAGACAACGACAGTTAACATTTCCTTATGTTCTCTTCCAGGTTGTATTTTCCACGTAAACACACACTCATATATACAGTTGCAATCAAACTGTCTGGCTGCCAGTCGAGAGCCAGCTCTACTTTTAAATGTGGCAACGGGAGGTAAAAGAGCCAAGACCTGAAGTCTGCAAGGCCAACAGCTGGTCTGAGGGGTTAATGACCATGAAAAAGGCAGCCAGGTGCGTGGGAAGACAAAACTGCCCTGGGACACGGTTAGATGGGCCCCCAGTTTCAAGGGCACCGTGGCAGTGCCCAGGGTCCCACTGGCGTCCTCCTCCCCAGAACTGACACTAACAGCCCTCTTGAGACACAGAGCGGGTGTCGGTGGAGGCTGGCCAGCAGCAGGGGCATCCAGGATGGGTAACCATGAGACTTCTTACAGAAAAGACTCTGAATTCTTTGGAAGAAAGACACTATATATTTAAAAGCTATTAATAACATCCTCTCACCAAACTGTTAAAAAAAATTCAAACTCCTGGATATCAAAATTTTTATTTGGAATATTTTTCTTCCTCTCTCTCTCTCTCTTTTTTTTTTAAAGATTTTATTTATTTATTTGACAGTGAGAGAGATCACAAGTAGGCAGAGAGGCAGGCGGGGGGCGGGGAAGGAGGCTCCCCGCTAAGCAGAGAGCCTGATACAGGGCTCAATCCCAGGACCCTGAGACCATGACCTGAGCCAAAGGCAGATGCTTAACCCACTGAGCCACCCAGGAGCCCCTGGGATATTTTTAAAGTTTAAAATTTTCAACCAATAGATACATGCTGCACTGAACACAAGCCTCCAGCCACACTTCATTCTCAGCCAAGCTGTGCTATCACATTGAGGTATGAATCATTTTATTCCTTGGGAGAGCTGTCTGTTCATTTTCTTTAAACTATGCTGACCTGCAGAGCTTTCTGGCATGAAAGGTGTTTCCCAAGCAGTTCCAGCTTTGATTCTGAGCCAAAATATCCCAATGCTGCCCCCTTCTTTCTGGAGATGAAGCCCAGGGCCTGCTTACCTTGCTTCCAGGGGCACAGACGGCTTCGTTTCCGGGGCTTCTGTTTCTCAGCAGCATTGCCCATTCTAAAGTCAGGAGCTCAAAGGCCCCTTCTGAGCCTAGGTGTCTTCGCTGAACAGAGTAAGGACTGAGGCACCGGCTGGAAGGGGCTTCCTCTCTCCCACATCCCAATCAGCAAGCAGCAGCAAGCCCTGGCAAACCCCCTCCAAGAAAAACCTGAATTCTGCTCACAGAGGCCCTTGCCTCCTGCCTTCCAAACTCCCTTCACTCCCGAGAGGAAGCCAGAAGAAAAGGCTTGTTATCGCCCTACGGGTGGGTCTCCGTCCCCGTCCATCCGTCCGTCCGTCTATATTAGGAAGCTCTTCCTCGGCCTTCCTCTGACACTGTTACTCATCCGCACAGCGGCCGCCTAAGAATGAACTGCATTTCCAAACACTTTCAGTGCTGCCTTTCCTTGGGGGAGGAGTGGGGAATCAGGTGGTCAGAGAGCTGAAAGCTAGAAACGGACCAGTTCGGGGTGTGCCATGAGAAACATTTCCCAAGATTTAGTGAGGAGTTCTTAAGAACAGGCTAGTTCACTTATCTTTACCTACCTCCAGAAAGTTTACATTTGAATCATTTTGGGAGGCCATGACTCCTTGAGAAGCAGCTAAATCACGGTCCTTACCTCAACGGTGTTCTCTCAAGTAAATTTCTAGTCATTTGTAAGGTTCAATGGTCAATCAACTGTTTCTAATTTGAGTTGCACTTTCTCATGAAAGCACAGTTAGGAATATGGTGGGGGACCATCTCCAGTCCACATATTAGGGAGGCAACCTGGGACTCTACCGGATGACATGAATCGACTATGAAACGCCACCCGAAGTAGGATGCTCACGGCACAGCCAATTTGACACGTCATGACTCGCACGAGTGCTTCAAGGGTGCTGCAGACCCTACTTGGCCACATGTTACCAGTTCCTCCTTGGAAGTATCACTACCACAAGCCCAGATCACTCACAGAAGGACAAGGCCCCCCAGACTCCTCCCCTATTCCACCCATGGGGCGGGAGGGAATCAAGGCCACCGAGCCGGTGAGACAGCTGGCTCTAGCTCCACGTTCATCCCTGGCTGGGAAAGCCACCACCCATTTCCTCGTGACAGGAGAAGGTGGGAGAGCAGGGGAAAGGTGCTGGCCCTGAGGGAAGCTGGCCTGATCTGAATCTCGGCAGGCACTTCCCAGCTGGGCAACTTTGGGACAAGAACTTAACCTCTCTGGACTTCATTTTATTCACTTATGTAACGTGTACAATTACGCTGCCGGCTTCAGAGGGCAGGTTAAAGGTTAAACAGGGTATTGAAGAAGTGCCCGGCACACAGCAGACATTCTTAAAGAATAGTTACTCTTGCTGGTTTTATTATTTTATTATCTGTAAACATCCAGCCCTAGATATGTTGAAGAAAAACTACTCACCCTCACAAGGGATTTTTTTTTTCCCTTATCAGGGTAAGATCTGCTGCAATATTCTAGCAAACAACTCATTCCTTTAGGGCAAATAAAGTTTCATTTACAACATCTGTACCAGCAGAATCACATTTCGACTGCAGAAAGTGGCCTAAACCAGGGAGGTAATACTGTGACAACCAAAGTTCTGAATGAGACTCCCCTCCGAACACGACATACTGGTTCAGAAGGGACCCAAGTCGGAGAGTCCGCAGGGCACTGATCACTTCTTGAGGGAAATCATGGGAAAAGCAAGGTACGGCTGTACTGTGCACAGTCACCTCCCCCAAGCGGCAAGGAGGCAGAGGCAGGTGCCCACCAGCTGATGCAAGGCTTTGTGCATGGACTTTGTCTGTGAGGAGGAAAGTCTGTGTTGGTCACTTCCTCTCTGGAGAAAAATACAACAATATGCGGAAGCGCCGAGCACTGTGGGAAGGTTCCAAGTGGGAGTTCCAGCTCAGTCTAGGACATAAACAAAGGGGAATGACCAGCCTAAGGTCAGGCCCACCAGAGCAGTAAGGCACAAAGTCTGGGAGCCAGGCTTCTGAGCCCTCTCGGCTCCGCTTTGAAGTGCCTTCCCCACCCAGCCCCAGAGGAAACCATCCACGGCACAGGCACATCTTGTGCCGTGTGTCATGGGAAGCACAGATTGGTATTTTCTTCTGACACACTCACATAGTCACAGATCAGTCACAGAATGTCACGGCCAGAGAGACCTCGGGGATTCATCCAGTAATTACCAACACCAAACTTAGGGAGAGCCAGATATACATGCTAGGGCCCACTTAGTTACCACTGTGATCAGGGCTGAGAAGTTCAGGGTAAGGGACACACGTCTAGCCGGGTAACCCAATCTAATCTGGGAGGTCAGGGAAGGGTGAGACTCAGAGGATCAGCAGGACATGCCCAAGCAAAGGCGTGAAGAGTGTTCTGGGTACAGCGGCATCTGCAAAGGCCCTACTGTACATGGAAGTAGACCAATGTGGGGAGGTAGAAGTGGGGGTCAGCTGGGGCAGGGTCTTATAGGTCATCTCATGAGCTTCAGGGTGTTCCTAAAGTGTTGGCAAAACCATGAGTGTTCAGTTTGGTTCAGTCCACAGATTTCATCAAAACCATGAGTGTTCAGTCCACAGATTTCATCAAAGCCTCAACGAGTCCCAAAGGTTAAGGGGCGTCTGGGTGGTAGAGTCAGTTAAGCGTGAGACTCTTGGTTTGGGCTCAGGTCGTGATGCTCAGCAGGGAGTCCACTTGGATCTTTCTTCCTCCCGCCCCAACCCTCATCGTGCTCTTGTTCTGTCTCTCAAAAACAAAAAGACTTCCGAAGGTTAAGAAGCACAAAGTCAGTCCAACCCTCATATTCCAAAATGAGGAAACTGAGATCCACACAGGGAGACACTTCCCCAAGGTTTCCAAAGACGGGCAAAGAACCAAATCACTCTCCCAGTCTGGTGCTTTTCCACATCGAGCCACGGTCTTATTTCTGGCAGCGGTGTGCCAACAACGACAAAGTATCAACCCTCACTGAATACTGATACTGTATCCCAAACAAGGCTGCTTGGTTTCTGCCCCAGCAGGCCTGGCAGAGACATTCCACAGAAACGAACTGTCAAGTCGGCTGCTCCACCTTTCTTCAGGGCTAACCTAACCTGCAAAATACAAGGGGTCAGAACCTCTGGTTCCAAGGCATCCTCATGAGACAGCCGCGTGGGTTCTGAGGAGCTCAGCGGGGCCCGCTGGGTAACCACAAGAAGGGCCATCACGCAGACCCCTGACTGCTCAACCAGCACCCGGCCTTCTCAAGAAGCTGTTCTTTTGTTGTTCTTCAAAGTCAGGACTGGGCCGGGGATAAAATCTAGCCCACAGGACATGAAAGGCAAAAAGCCCACACCCCTAATTCTATAATTCTGCTGGGAATTGAGACAAACTATTTTTTTAAGTCAACAATAGTAATTTTCCTCTCTGCCACTTATTTCATGATAAACGGAATACTTGGGAAAAGTCTAACTACGTATGGAGAACACTTCTGAAACTTTTGATGCGTCCCAGAATTCTCAAGTGCGTGGACTGGCATTCGAGGCCTTGTGGAGTCTGGCCCCCAAATGACCTTTCCCACCTCTGACATTCCCCACTCTGGGGCTTTCACTTGGGCCAAGGACTCAATTCCACACCCAAACCCACTCCTGCTTGCCGGCATGGTCCCTCACCTCCTTCCTCTCCAGCTAAGCAACAGACCCTCGATGGGCAACTACACCGGGCTCCCACAGACTCTGCTTTGCTTGGACCACGACAGTGGCAGAAGAGGCAAGGCCCTCACCCCGAAAAGGCTCCCGGCCCTCCCTCCGGCCCTCAACAGCTCCTGACTTCCAGAGACAGAGTCACCCCCTGACTAAGCAGCTGACTCTCTCCAGCCTCTACCCTGAGCTGGGTGGGCACAGGACAGTCAGCCCTGGCCAGGCTTTCTGAGCTCTTCCAGAAGCACACCCCTCTCCAGTAAGCAGCTGAGCCCACACCCAACATGTGCCTTTAACCACTCATTCAACAAACACCAGTGAGCTTCAGCTATACGCCAGGCGCCCTCTGGGCCCTGGAGAAACAGGAGCTCACCTCCCAATGAGGGAAAAGATCACCAAAAGGCAGCAAACACATGCGACACATTAGAAGAAAGGAAAGAAAAGGATGGGCTAAGGAGACAGTGACAGGAGAGCGACCTCGGCCCCCCGGGGTAGGACAGGCCCCTGTGAGTGACAGGCAAACAAGAGCCAGAAGGAGTCGGGGCACAGACACACACACAAGAAAAGCCCTGGGTTCCTCGGCACTTAGGGTCTAAGTGCTTCCCGTCGGGAACGCACCATGACCCAAACACTGGCTCCACTTCTCCGATGAGAAAACGGATGTTAGGAGGAGGGGTGAGCCGCTCTCCAAGGCCCACAGCCCGCGAATGACAGACGCCACATTTGGACACGGCTGCCGACCAAGGGTTCTCAGGAGGCATGCCGCACTACCCGGGGCCGTGAACCGCTAGTGCAAAGGCCCCGAGGCAGAAGCATACTTGGTATATTCCAGGATCACTTGAAGGAAAGCTCAAAGCCTGCTCAGGGGCCAGAGGACAGGGTGCCACCGGCCCTGGTAAGGACCACGGCTGACCTCCCCACGCGAGAGGCAGTCATTCAACAACTGCGAACATGCTTGATTTGATCTAACGAACGCCCCGGCAGCTGAATAAGGACTGGACAGCTGTGAGGCAGGAGCGGGAACCAAGAAGCCAGGGAGGAGGGGCCTCAGCGGTCCAGGGGAGACAGTGGTGGCCCGGAGGGAGCCGCAGGGAGGAGGCAGGCACATCGAAAGGCAGCCGAGGGGACTTCCAGGTGCCCTGGTGCGGGCTGGGGGTGGAGTCAGGGACGACTCCAAGATGGCTGAGCCTGAACAACTGGGTCAAAAAGGGCCTTATTTACTGTCCCGGGCACCCCAGGAGGAGCCAGTGAGGCAGGGGGTGAAGCGGAGAAGCGGGAGCTCGGAGCTTGCGAGACCCCTGCGAGGACGGTAAGTGGGCAGTCTGCAGCTCGGGGGAGAGTCCGGGGCCGGAAACAGGCATTATGGGAAACGACCAGCATTCAGATGGCATTTAAAGACCTGGGCCTAAGACTGCTGAGAAAGAAATCAGAGGACTCAGCCCTAGAACATTCCACACTGATTTTGGAAGAGAGGCGCCGGGAAAGGAGGGCTGAGATGGGCGTGTCTTCACGTTACTAGGACGCGCATGTACGGTGAGGCCGTCAGGAGCAGTTTGGAGACACCTACCGCCCTGGGTTCCAGTCCTACACTGAATGCTGGGGGACTCCAAACATCATTTAAATTTTTAGATTCGGTCTTCAAGTTCCAGATGTGTAGTTTTAAAGCATCTTGCTAATGATGACTAATACGTCAACCTAATTAATTAGCGAATATTCCGAGGCACAATATCCACGTAGCGTGAGATTCATCGAAGAGTTTCTTCATCACTGCCAATCTTCTCACCATCTTGTCAGAGCGAATTAGCTCCTAATACAGAGGACAAAAGCATGGACTGCCAAGTAGAAGCTGGTGTCATCCTGGTCCTTCTCTTGCTGTTCACTCGAACCGTCTTCACTCTCTGATGCCTTTGACACTTCCTTGTTTTGTAAGGGTTTTGTTACTGAGCAGCGGCTTCAGCCTAGCTCTCCCACATGCCAGCCAGGCAAGCCCCACAGACCTTTCTGGGCCTCAGCTGCTCGTCTGTATCAGGAGGCCACTACTGCCTCCCAGCAGAGCCATCAGGATGGTTAAACTCGGGGCGCCTGGGTGGCTCAGTGGGTTAAAGCTTCTGCCTTCGGCTCAGGTCATGATCCCAGGATCCTGGGATAGAGCTCCGCATCAGGCTCTCTGCTCAGCAGGGAGCCTGCTTCTTCCTCTCTCTGCCTGCTGCTCTGTGATCTCTGTCTGTCAAATAAATAAATAAAATCTTTAAAAAAAAAAAATAGATGGCTAAATGCATCATGCATCATGCAGCTTCTGGAATCAATGCCCAGAGGTTCTCTCTGACCTCCTCACGCCCCTCCTATTTTGAGGACATTTTAGACCAAATTCCTGAGACCCCTTCTGTCTTCTCCATACGTGGCTGTAAGCAGTGATCCCAGAGGCCGTTCCCTGCTCGCCCACCCTTTCGGCGAGAGCATTATCACCGCGGAACGGGTTAGAATACCAACTCTCAGCCCAACTCCAGACCTAGCGAATCAGACTCTGGGGGCCAGAGCCCAGCACTTTCAGGTGCTAAACTCTCAGACCCACTACGAAAGGTGGGCAGCATTTTGGGGACTCCTAGGTCCTCAGGCAGGGACCACCTGGCCCCAGAGGATTCTGTGATCAGTGCCTACTAACACACAGGCTGCGGGTTACCAATTTACCATGAATGCAAAGCTTCCGGTCTTTCCAACTATTTTCTTTAAATGTCAAATCTATTACTGGAATAAAAATGAAACTTCTTGTAAAAACTCAATCCCTATACTCCTTTCTATAACAACACAGAAAACAAAATTTCCAACTCAACCTCGACTAGTGTTGCTACATAATTATTTTTCAACTTTCCCTGTAAGGCCTGATACAAACACTGATATCCCTTCTAGCCATTCCAAAGAATATGAATTTAAGATCTGGTTAACCTAATTTTCATAAGGAAAACACATTCTGATTGTTGTATGTACATGTTTATTGTTTTTTAAACCAAATTGTCCCAGATTTTGATGCTTCCATGAGTTGAGTGACTGGAACATATGAAGTGGCAGATGCCACAGGGAGAATGGGACCCAAACCAAATTCAGCTGACCCTCCTGTGGCTTCTCTGAGCTTGATCTTGTGTTGGAACAGACCCTAGTTTTGAAATAGCTCTCTCACTGCAAACCAAGACCCTCTCCGACACAAATGTGGAGCTCAGCAGTTGTAAATGAGGCCTCCCCCAGTGTTTTCCCATCCAAACCAGGACACTTTGGGGAGTGACAGGGAGGGTGCTATTAATAACTGTGCCAGGACAGCAGGTGTAAGCCGGAATGCGTGATCGTCACCCCATCTGTCACAGTCCACATGAGCACAGCGATCCTTAAAGTAATTTTCCTCCGGTGTCCAGACAGCTAACCGTGAGCCGAGAATAGAGCTACATTTATTAGCTGCAGAGTCTGCCTCTTCGAGCAAAGGCTAAGTGCTGACTGCAGGGCGGAGGCTGGACCAGTTGCAGGGAGCTCCATGAGAGCAGGAGCCCTGGCTTACTGTCACCATTCCCCAGCATCGACCACCACGGGCGGCAGACAGTACGTGCTCAAGAAACCAGCTGAAAGAATGAATTAATGCTTCCCATTGTATTTCCCTGAATCTCAGATGTGTATCTCTTCACAAATTAACTTCCAAAACCAGGGTGTGCTCTTTCATAATCTACCTTGCTGATGGGAGTTTTCGTTTCCCTCAGAAGTGTTATTAAATGAATAATGTATCTTACAGGTGTTGGTGCCACAGGATCCAAACAACACAGTAACGGCCCATCAACCCAGATTCAAAGAGACACGTTACTGATACTCACGGGACCAGAGACCCTGTCGCAGCAACTCAAGGGGCAGCTCCCAAATGGAGTCTGCCTGGCCTGAAAATTCTTGAAGAAAGCCCTGACCTTGCTTCTCCATAGATTACCCTCCCCTCCCCGTCAAGTCAGTGCTACCCTCTCATGAAAGGGGACAAGAGCCTGGAACCTGCCAAACGGTGCTGGAGTAGACGCCATCTGTGTCGTCAGCCCAGAGTACGTGGCGACAGTGGTAACCAGGCAGGCGGGGATGGAAGCCATGGGCAGTGAGAGTCTTCGTTAAGGGCTGACACGCGCTAAGCACTCGCCATGTGCTGGTCTATAGCACCCACCAGGCTCCAGGGTCCCAGCGGATGTTCAGGCTCCCTGGGCTTCCGCCAGCCACTCTTGGCAGCGGTCTACTCAGACAGACACAGGGAGGGAACAAGAGGTTGCCCGGACAGCACTGGACAGTACTGTCTGTGGGGTCCTTGAAGGAGCCCAGCACAGCTGAGAGATGCAGGTACAAGGCAACGAGACCGACATTCGGTGGGTACAGGACCCAGCCCGGCTTAAAAGCCGCCTGCCCCATAGGAACCAACATCTCATAATCACACAGGTGTCCTCAAGGGACATGCCCAGTTGCAGGAGTCGCTGCGCTCAGGGCAGCCCGAAGTATGGTGTCCCACCAGTTTACAGACTATTTCTAGTTTCTCCCAGCGCAGATGCGATTATGAAACAAGAAGTCATTTTTACCATGAGCACTGTGCCCCCGTAATACAGCTGTCATACACCATAGTGGTTTTAACGTCTTAATTTAAAAAGACATTTAAGATTAAATGATTATGTAAATAAATACTGAGAAATATGTTAACCATGGCCATTTTTTATAAATTGTGACAAAATTACACACAACATGAAATTTACCATCTTAACCATTTTTTTAAAAATTTAATTTATTGGGGCACCTGGGTGGCTCAGTGGGTTAAAGCCTTTGCCTTCAGCTCAGGTCATGATCCCGAGATCCTGGGACGGAGCCCCACATTGGGCTCTCTGCTCAGCAGGGAGCCTGTGTCCTCCTCTCTCTCTGCCTGTTCTACCTACTTGTGGTCTCTGTCTGTCAAATAAATAAAATCTTAAAAAAAAAAAGATTTAATTTATTTATTTAATGGAGACAGAGAGAGAGAGAGAGAGAGAGAGAGAGAGAGAGTGTGTGTGTGTGTGTGTGTGTAAGCGCACAGCAGGGGGAGCAGCAGGCAGAGGAAGAGGACAAGCAGGCTTCCTGCCAAGCAGGGAGCCCGATGCGGGACTTGGGACACGATCCCAATCAGGACCCTACCCTGGGATCAGGACCTGAGCTGAAGGCAGATGCTTAATGACTGAGCCACCCAGGCACTCCCCCTTCTTAACCATTTTTAAGTGCACGGTTCAATGATAATAAGTATAATCACACTCCTGCATACTCTCACCACCATCCAGCCACATCATTCTTTTTGTCTTACAAAACTGAACTTAAACACTGTTAACCAGTAATTCCCCATTCTCCCTTCCCCCAGCCCCTGCAACCACCATTCCACTTCCTTCCTGTTTCTATGATTTTGATTACTCTTAGGTATCTTGTACTAGTGGAATCCTACAGAATTTGTCCTTTTGTGACTGGCATATTTCATCTGGCTATAATGTCCTCAAGATTCATTTGTGACGAAACGTGTCAGACTTTCCTTCCTTTCTAAGGCTGGATGATACTGCCTGGTGCACACACCACACTGTATCTATTTATCCGTCAGGGGACACCTGCATTGCTTCCACCTTTGGATGCTGTGAAGCTGGGTGTACGGATGTCTTTCTGAGATCCTTTTATTTCTTTTGGCTACATACTCAGAAGTAGAACTGTTGGATCACATGGTAATTCTATTTTTAATTTCTTGAGGAATTGCCATACTGTTTTCCATAGCAACTGTACCATTTTACACTCCCACCAATAGTGTACAATGGTTCCAATATCTTTCTTTCTTTAACACGCACACACTACTGAAGCGTGGAAGAGCGTGATCTCAGGGCAGGAAAGAGGCGCAGGGAAGCATAAGGAGGCATGATCAAAGATCTGCTCCTGGGGCACGTGGGTGGCTCAGTCGGTTAAGTATCCAACTCTGGATCTCGGCTCAGGTCTTGATCTCAGGGTTGTGAGTTCAAGTCCCTCCATCCCATTGGGCTCCACTTAAAAAAATCTGTTCCTTAACCCCACAGACCTTCTGAGAAGTTGCAGGCACTCTGTCTTTGGACTTCTGATCGGAGAGGACGGAAGAGAAGGCAGCTGTCCACTGGTGCTCATCTCCGCTGGTCGAAGTTTGCCTCAAAGAGTTTTAAGTCCCTGGCACTTCCAGGTCGTGCAGGCTGGGCAGATTTCTACGGTCTCGCAGGCTGCAGCAGTAGAGAGAAGCCCGGGAGAGGGGCCGGGGGAACACCGTGCGCAGCTGGCTGGCCCCCCGACAGAACTGATCTGGGGAGCAATGTCCGGATTAGACGACAGGTAAGCCTGACAGGATCTGGAGTTGCGCACAGAGATGTTCAATATAAACTCTATTCGGGTAAGGAAGAACCACTCGGATGGAATGAGCCAGACAACTTCTTTCCTCAATGACTGTCCCTGAGCTGGGATGGGTTCATGAGGCTCTAGTCGGTAACTCGGTCCCTACCTCTCCTCCACGCCATCTCGGAGCCCCCCCTCTCCGTGTGGTCTCTGTTATCTCTGCGGCCACAATGCCCCATGGAGGACGAAACTGGAGTGCCAGGGCACCTTGGACCCGAGGTAGGAGGGGTCTCAGGGAGTCCCGGAGTCAGGGTCAGAGGTCCGCCTCTGGAGCTGTGCATGTGGAAGGATGGTGGCCCACCCCAACGGCTCGTTTCTACACATCCTCACCAACACTTGTTATTTCCTGTTTGCTTTTTTTTTCTTTTGAAAGTGGGTGTGAGATGGTATCTGTGGTTTTGATCTACAGGTCCCTCATGACTGATGATGTTGAGCACCTTTTCAAGTGCTTACTGGCACTGGCCATTCGTGTGTCTTCTTTGGAGAGATCTACTCACGTTTTTTAATTGGGTTGCTTGATTTTTGTGGGTCAAATGTCATCTTTATCTATTTTCAAAAAACAGAGCTAGTTAATCAAGGTCAAATTTTAAGTAGATAAACACTGACTATGTGCATTCAATGGAATACTACTCAGCCATAAAAAGGAATAAACTGAGGAAAACAACTTCATGAATCTCAAAGGCACTACACTGAGTAAAAGAAGCTGATCTCCAAAGTTACATACAATGTAACATTCTGGAAAAGGCAAAACTAAAGGACTGGCAGGGGCACCTGGGTGGCTCTGTCAGTTGGGAGGCTGCTTTCAGCTAGGGTCATGATCGTGGGGTCCTGGGACTGAGCCCCACGTTAGGTGCCTTGCTCGTCAGGAAGCCTGCTCCTTCCTCTCCCTCTGCTTACTGCTCCCCCTGTTTGTGCTCTCTGTGTCCAATAAATAATAAAATCTTAAACAACAACAACAAAACCATACAGATGTAAAACAGACTGATGGTTGCTGGCAGTCAGGGGTGGGGGAGAAGGGTCTGACCACGGAGGGACAGCAAGATGGAACGGGTCTCAACCTTGACCGTGGCGGTGGTTACACAGACGGGGAGGGATCTCGGCAAACTGTACCCCCTTTAAAAGAAGGCCCGTTTAACTGCATGTAAATTAAGAAGTTGTCGCGCAGAGGGCAAAAGGGTTTGTCCTACCCACACAGATGTTATGCTAAAGCAGCTTACAGGCACCATCTCACGGAACCCTCACAAACCCCTGGGACTGTGTCATTATTAATGGTCCCCTGAACCCAGGTCTGACCGCCCCAGAAGAACTAAGCCCTGATTACTTTGGACACATGAAACCCCACGTGAGCTCTTCAAGGCGGGGAGCAGCTGCTGGCTATGATTTCTCCTACAGTGGCAGCAAGTTAGCGCGGGTAGAACCATGGTAGAACCTGGGGCAACCCTTTTGCCCCTGGGACCGGGCCTACACACCTTCTGCCAGATCCTTAGCAGGACTCAATGATCTTAAAAAATTGGGGAATCACCACTCCATTTCCAAGTTCCAGGAAGGGATGCTCCACAGGGCACAGCAGGCGCGTGGCAGAGAGAACTCGGGCCAGTTCTCTCTCCATCGCCCAAAGACGCCACAGCTCCAGGCGTTCCTAGTGATGTGCTCCCCACAGAGGTTTCGGCGTTTCGGTCGCACAATTTCCTCACTGGAAGGTGCATTTCACCTGCCAAGCTGGAGCCAGGGAACTTGGGGCTTCCCGGCGACACAGGGCTGAATGTGCTTCAGGTCCCCAGCCCAATTACTATCTTGGTCAAATCTAAAAACTGCATTTTACAACCTTGCACATTTAAGGTAATTAATAGAGACAGCTCCCGATGAATAGAAAAAACAAGGAGAGATCATGCAGGAAACGATGCTTTTGATCTGCGCCTTCGGTTTTCTGATGAGCTCAGAGAATTAATATTTGTAAGGCACTCCTGACAAGCTGGGGCAGGAGCACAGATTAGTGTGGTTACGCTAATTAAGTGAGAGGTCCTGTAGCTCCAGGACCCAGTGATTAAAGAAAGTGAAAAGGGTTGACTGGTCTCTGGGCTCTTTGTAAACAGCCCCGTGCTGGGAGCGAGCTGTGCTGACAAACCTGCACAGAGACGACCCACATTCCCTCTCACCTGTCACAGGCGCCCAGGGGAACACGGGGGAGGGAGGACTCAGAACAATACACGAGGATTTCTCAATTCATCCTCATTGCGAAAATTTATCAAGGAGGAAAAATAAAGGGTATGAAATCACCTGCTTGCGGCATTCGGCACAATTTGCAAGCGACTTGTACAAGGGGGCCTTGAATGGCGTGCGGCATTTTAACCGGCTCAAGACAAGAGCACCATACTGTGACCATTTCACCTTCAAAGCTGAACGAAGACGGTTTAATGACCCTTGAGCGTCACCTCTGCAAGGAGAAACTGAGGTGGGGTCTCTTGGGATGAAGCAAAGCTACACCTGCAGGTCATTAGCGGGGCTCTGACCCCGAGAAAAGCTCCCACCCCTGACGCTGGCCTGTTCCTTCTAGACAGAGGTAGGAACATTATCAGATCTTCCTCAATCTACCCACATGTGCTGGGGCCACGTGCGGCTGAAATGAAACCCCGTCTACTCCTCCTTGAATGACCTTTTTGGAGGTTTATTTCTTAGTTATGAAAACCTATTCCCTGGAATTCAGCTTCCCCAAATGTAAAAAAAGAGAGAGAGAGAGAGAAACCCTAGGAGGAAATACCTCAACAGCCAAAGACCTCCCCTTCTTCTGTGAACGTGGAGGTCTGAATGTCACTTACATATGACCTTTTTCAAAGAAACTGTCATTTTAAAGCACAAGGAGCTATTAGGGCAGAACAAAAGCTAATAATGTTCTCTAGCACTTACGTGTCAAGATTCCGTTAATATGCTTTACGTCCATCATCTCATCTAATGCTCCCTCAAGACCGTAAGGCAGGCATGTTGATGTCTGTCTTCATTTCACAGATGACGGAACGGAGATTTACACAGGCAAAGTGACTGTCTAAGATCCCACCACCGCCCTACGGGAGAGCTAGATGCCAACTCGCAGGTGTGGGACCGGGAGGCCCAGGCTCCCCCCACCCTTCCATACTGAGTCCAGCCTCTCTCTCTCTGCAGGTGGGGAGCCTGAGAGCTCAGAGGTGCACCGATCGGGGCTGGCATGCAGAGCCAGGGTCCACGAGGCAGGTCTTCCAACCTCTGGCCCAGGCCCACAATGCTTCCCACAAGTACGAAAGCCTAAATCAAAAGTCTCCTGCACACAGCACAGGTGGCAGTCAGACTGTCAAACCCCTAACGGGCAACAGATGTCTCTGATCTTCTCAATACCCCACACTGCCCCGGCGGACGACTTGGCACCCAGTGAGCACTGAGCCATTGACGCCGAGACGGGTGGACGGTGGGTTGGAGCTATTCTAGGTAAGGGGCTGTCCCCACTGCACACATCCAAAGCAGATTCCCGTACAATCTTTTCTGCAAATTCACTTTTTAAGTCACCTCTGAGAAACCAGAAGCTGCTTCAAAACCCTGCAGACAGATGCTGACACACCTGCACGGTTCTCAGAGAGGCTGGAAAGACCCAGGGGACGCCAAACAAAAGTTCCAGAGGGTGGCCCCACGCCAGCCTCCTGGTGGCCCTGGAGAGGACCCGCACTAAAGGTCCACGGAGCACACGCAGAGGAGGAGGGGAAGACAAGCAGTGCGAGAAACCCGGAGTCCCCAACCCGCTCAGCCTGTCACTCAGCACGTGACCTCAGCCAGTCACTTCTCGCCCTGCCGTCTCCCTTTCTTCAACTGGCAAATGGACACGATACCTGCCATTCTGCTCTTTGTAAGAACAGAATAACAAATCCACGCGCTCTCTGAAGGGAGAGCTCTTTGCCCAGTGCCCCGCACACACGGATCCGGCAGCTGTGGGCTGTCGTCCACGAGCACGAGGGACCCCAGAACGCTATCGCAACCAAATAAACAACAAAACCCAAAACAAAAGCAAACAAACAAAAAATGCTCACGTCTTCAGAAGTGTTCTGAAAGCTATAAAGGGTTATGAAATTTTTATTGTGATGACAGTTAAGTGCCTCGCAGTATCTGTATCGCTAAAAACCGACAAAACAACCCAATATGTCCAACTCCCCCCTTTACAGTGCAGACGGGGCCCACATGGCATCAGCACTGGAAACTGCTCTCAGCTGGGTTCGCCTGCCCAATCCGGTTACATCAGGGGCGCCAGAGGCTCGGGAAGAGTAAACCAGCTGCCCCAGGTCACCCGGCATGAAGCCGGGCTACCCGGCCCCCTCGGGAGCTGGAGCACGGAAGCCGGGACTGCAGTCTCTTCCAGCAACCCCACCAGCCTTATCTAGTGGCCCTTCTGGCGCAGCGACTGGCTCAGCAGCACAGGAGTCCCTGGAAATGTGGAGGCTCTTTTCTTTTCTTTTCTTTTTGGAGGCTCTTTTCTACCCAAGTCACAGCAGTCAGGAGAATCGTGTCCCCACAGCCAATGAAAACACAGATAAATGGGAAGCAGTCCTGTGGGCTGAGGTCCTGCCGCGGCCCCCACTCTGCATGGGACGTGGGGCAAATCTCAGCTATTCTCCTCCTCTGGACCCCACACACAAAAGGAAAGCTCTGTGTGTCTCAGTGTCCTCTGCAGAATGAGAAGCTCCTCCTTGCGGATAAATGCGACCGAGTGTGTAACACACGCAGCACAGAGCCTGGGACCAGCATCGCGGTAAGTGCGCAGGGAAAGTGAGCTGCTGCTGTCACCCGCGTTCATCACCAAGAGGAGGAGCTGAGGGCAGCCCGTCCACGACGCACGTACAACCCCCTCTCCACGCACAGGCAGCCGCGTGAAGGAGAGGGCACACGTGGGCATCCAGAGCCAGCAGTGAGCACAGCCACTGCCACCAAACAAGTTCTGGAGTTTCTGTTTGCCTGTTTGGGGCCAACTACATGGCACTTGGGACCCAGCCTGTCCCACGGTCCAGTGGGCTTCTGCTGTGGCACATCTGCACAGGCCTTCTCCGCGAGGCAGGCGGCGTCCGTCGCCGGCTCAGGGAGGCCGCGGGCGGGCTGCCTTCCTCAGCACTGGGGCGTGCGGCTCGCGGCCACGTTTCTCAAGCCCACGCTGATGGCACACATTTTTGAAAAGCCAGAAAGCAAATGCCTGAACGCCACACCCTCGTCTCCCGGCTTGGGAGGCAGCGCCTGCCACCCGGCACTCGACACCTCCGTGTCTCCTGTGCTTTAAAAGCGGGGCAGTCTCCTGATTGCAAAACTTAATTGGCAGTAAAAGGACTGTGGGGCCAGCAAGCGAGTGAAAAGCAAGGGGAAAGGTCACCCGCGTGGAACCGCTGAGAACGGAGGGTCTGAGCTGCTGAGAGGCAGTCCCCGGATTTTAGGAAGATGCATCCGGACCGCCAGCCAGGGCTCCGGTTCAGAGAACCATCACTGTCTTCTGAACCACAGCCTGGAAGAAAACCATGCAGAGAAAGAGGACCAGTGGCCATCGGATAGCAGACTTCCAGTCCAGCAGGGAAGTCTCTCCACTACGCCTTCGCCCACAGAGGAGGAGAGGGCACGAGAGACTCTGCCAAAGCCCCATGCCAAAGAAGCGACGGGAGCGGGACACGCGGCCAGCCCACCTCCCCTCCCCCTCAGGGAGCGGGCTCCGGAACCAGAGCGGGTGGTGCGGGCGGTGCGGGCAGCCTGTCCTAGATAACATGCAGAGGCCAAGTGACAAAGACAAGCAGGCACAGAGCCTCTGACCGGGGCCTGGCCATGGCCAGCAGGCTGAGCGGGACCCGCATAAACCAGGGGCCGGTAAACGGAAGGGGGAGTCGTGATGGGTCGGTGAGCACGCTGCCAGAGAGCACCTTGGCCCCGTGTGTCCTGCAGACCCGCGTCTAGGAGTCAGCCAAGTGTGGCTCAGTCTCTCGCCACACACCGCAGAGCTTTCTCAACCATGTTCTGGGACTCTGATCTCAGCACCACCATGACAGCTCTGAGGAAACTACAGTTAAACAGCCGTCGACGTACATGGTTAACACAAACCCCCAACTATTAGCAGATCCCTGCCAGATTACTGGTCCTACTAATCCCCCAAGAAACATCCTAACTGGAAACTCAAAGCCCAGAAGAAGCTCCACTTAAAAGTAATTTTGGGATGCCAGGCTGGCTCAGCTGGTGGAGCATGTGACTCCTGATCTCGGGGTTGAGTTCGAGCCCCACAGTGGGTGGAGATGATCTAAAAATAAAATCTTGGGGCGCCTGGGTGGCTCAGTAGGTTCAAGCCTCTGCCTTCGGCTCAGGTCATGATCTCAGGGTCCTGGGATCAAGCCCCGCGTTGGGCTCTCTGCTCAGCAGGGAGCCTGCTTCCCTCTCTCTCTCTCTCTCTCTCTCTGCTTGCCTCTCTTAAAAAAAAAAAAAAGACTACTTCTGAGACTTGGAATCAGAGACCTAAGTTCATTCTAGGATAGTATCACCTCAACTCATTCATCGTTCTAGCAAGTAGTTACTGAGCACCTCCTACATTCCAGGCACAGCCATGCAAGCCCATGGTGGACCAGACAGGTACATTCCCTCAAGAAGCTAATAGTCAAGTCAAGCTCTCTGTTGATTTTTAACTTTCAGGAAGGAAAGCGAAGCTCTGGTTTCTGAATGAGCTGAACAATACCATTCTATCCAAGTGCTTATCTGGGGCCTTCCCATGGGACTCAGGATCTGCCAGAGGAAGAGACGGCACCAGGCGTCCAGAGGAAGCTGGTTTCGGTAGAGGAGGCCGCGCACATGCAGGAGGCGGGTTTTCACACTGTTCGGCGGAGGACCAAGGAGGCTCCTCGGAGGCCGTGGCTGAGCAGGAAGGATTCACTGTCCTCAAAGTGGCTCCCCATTACCCACTATCTAATGGCCCTCTTATGTACAGAAGAGGACCTGCTGCTTTCAAGCAAAACAAGGAAGCACTAACTCGAGTCCACCCCTTCCGAGCGCTGACCGAGAAAATGAGACCCAGAAAAGGAAAAGGGTTCCCCAAGGTCACGATGACGGGCCTCAGATTTTTAGTCAAACGGCCTGGAACAAAGAGCCAGCAACGAAGATGACAGATCCCTTAATAATTCCCAAACTGCAGGTTTTGTTTTTTAACCATAAAAGAGGCTTTGGGGCAAGGTGAGTGACAAAGCAGAGGAACACCTGTCCCAGCAGCACGGCGCCCGGAGGCTTCCCGGGCGGGGCTGCCGGGCCCGCTGCGCTTTACAGTGCGTCATCTTATTATGGCAACGGGGAACACATCCAGCTGGCCCGGGGTAAGACCGGCCCCATGCTCAAGACATTCTCCAAGCCGGGCTAATTTGGGAAAGGATTCTTCTGCAAGCTCACACATGACTCATCTTTCTAGGCCTCCTATCAGGTCTGTCGGCTGCAAGGAATCCCATTCAAACCACCGCTGCCAACAGCTGCTCAGGAGACCAGGAAACCTTTGGGGTTCCTGTGGCTAATTCTGTGCCGCGCCGGCCACATCGTGCTACTCATCTCCTCACAGGACTGCCAATGCTGCCGGTACCGTCGGTCTGATGTGCACCCTGGAGACTGCACTGGGCCTGCCTTCATTTAACCGAGGGGCCCCCACTTTGGTAAGATCAGAAAAGAAATGCAGAAACATGAACAAGAATCGAGATGGAGGGGCACCTGGGTGGCTCAGTGGGTTAAGCCGCTGCCTTCGGCTCAGGTCATGATCTCGGGGTCCTGGGATCGAGTCCCGCGTTGGGCTCTCTGCTCAGCAGGGAGTCTGCTTCTCTCTCTCTCTCTCTGCCTGCCTCTCTGCCTACTTGTGATCTCTCTGCCCAATAAATAAATAAATAAATATTAAAAAAAAAAGAATCGAGATGGAAAGCTGCTGTGTGTCCAGCACCACAGAGGCTCTAAGTGGTGCTCCGTGAAGGCAGAAAGGTGACCGGAGGCCCCGCCCCACTTCACCACAATGGAGCGGCCACCCCCTGCAAGTGGCCAAGGCCGCCCCGATCTCAGCTGCCCTCAGGTGCAGAATGGATATGCCCGGCCCTGACCCCACCCCGGGACGGTCCTGAAGAAGGCGGGAACTGAGGCGCGCTCTCGATGCGTTCTCAAAAACCATGGGACGCCGCAGAAATGCGTGAGCCCATTCTGATGTTCCTTTTGGACTGTGACCCTGGAAGGGCCAGCCTCCTGCGGACTCTGTGCCACTCTGAGGCGTCACAGTGTTTGCCAACAAGGAGGGACTCCGTGTAAGTGTGGCCTGTGTGAGTAAATGAAGGACGATCGGGGCCATAAAAACGTTGTATTTGTTGACTGGATTCATTTTGACCACAGAGACTGTTAATTGGGCGGGGGGGGGGGGTTAGTGTTAAATTTGAAAGAAGTTTAAAATGGATCAAAATACAGGGACTACTGGGGGCACCTGGATGGCTCAGTGGTTTAAAGCCTCTGCCTTCGGCTCAGGTCATGATCTCAGAGCCTGCTTCCTCCTCTCTCTCTGCCTGCCTCTCTGCCTACCTGTGATCTCTCTCTGTCAAATAAATAAATAAACTCTTAAAAAAAAAAAAGTACAGTGACTACTGATCTGCAAGGACTCTTTCCTTGGCCGAAAAAGCCTATAGCCTCATGCGACAGTACCTGCATTTTTCTCTGTTCTGACAAAATACACAACTGAAAGTTACTGTGAATGCAGTCAGCAGGCAATTTTCTTTTTAATAAAAGCCTCTTCACATATCTGAAACACATACACTTGAGTCTGAGACACCAAAGTTATTCTGTCCTCCGGCAGTGCACGGGTGAGCCTGCCGCATCAGCCCCAGTGAACAGCTCGGGGGCACGGGGACCGAACGGGCCAGGGGTTTGCGGAGTGATAAAACTCCTAGACAGACAGGTCTACTGGGAACACAGGCCAGGGAAAGAGAATCTAAGAAAAACAAAAAACCAAAAACACCTGCACAATGTCCATCTTCAGGATGTCTGTTTTGGCTGCCCCCGTAAGAAGAAGGTAAGGCCCAGGAGGCAGCTATCTCTGTTGTACTCCAAGGGTACTCCAGGCCCTCAGGAGATGCTGGATGAAGTATCTGATGAAGGGATGAATGTGCGAAGCAGCAAGAGACTGAAGAGCTCAGGGAGGAGAACGGAAGCCGCTCTCTTCCCCACCCCTCCTGGCCCTGCTAACTCGACTCCACCTCCAAGGCTCACCTTGAATCTCAGTTCCTCACAGAGCCGGCTCCCTGACCCCTCCCGGCACCGTAAGTCCTATGGGACCGTTCCTAAGTTCCCCAGGACTCCCCACTGCCAGAGCCGGTGCCCGGGCTACACTGTGATGTCTGCCGAATTCAATGCCACATCCCCAGAGCCTGGTGCGGAGCCTGATGGAGCCCGTTAGTGCTGAATGGAGGGACTGAGGAATGAATCGGTGAAGGAATGGGGCAAGGACTTCAAAGTCCAGAGGAAAAGCAAACAGACACAAATGGCTTCTCCAAGGAAGGGGATGTAGACTCAAATGTCAACAGCCCAAGTGGGAAGAGCACCCTATCCCCTCCCCACCCACGGGGCCTTGTAGGAAACAAGGCCTCAGAGGTACAAGGGCGTTTTAACTTTTCAAGAGAACCAAAAATCTGAGATATAGGGGTGATTTCCTGATTTTTAAATACTGACCACCAAGTCTCCTTTGTTCAACAGGTGTGGATCGAATACAACACATCTACGGATTGAACCCACCAGCATTTAAAGAGGCATTTAAGGGGCGCCTGGGTGGCTCAGTGGGTTAAGGCCTCTGCCCTAGGCTCAGGTCATGATCCTGGGGTCCTGGGATGGAGCCTCACTTCGGGGCACTGTGCTCAGCAGGGAGCCTGCTTCCTCCTCTCTCTCTCTCTGCCTGCCTCTCTGCCTACTTGTGATCTCTGTCAAATAAATAAATAAAGAGGCATTTAGGCTCCAGAAACACTAGGGAACATCAGTAGTGCATAGGCGACGTGTCTCTTAGAAGCACGGACAAAATGTACCTGTGTGCGCGACCAGAACCAGTCACTGACTCCTCTAAAGCAGCCTCTGGAGCAGCTACACACATCTCCTGCCAGCGTGGTCTTTCAAAACAGGTCCCTCTTAGCTCCTAGTGAAGAGCCTCTTCTCTTTGCCAGGCCCACCCACAAGCTCACCCCAGGGAGCTCCCTGAACTATCAACCTCCACGCCAGGCTTCTTCCTGGGTCCTCCTCTTCCTCTAAGCCTCACTGGACAGGTCCCAACCAGCCAGCAAGCTGACCCTCTGCTGCCATCTGGAACCCAGACTGCCTTGATCCCAGGTGAGGCCTGGAGCAGAGATGACCAGGGAAGCATGAACTGAGGTTGCCTTTCTGTGTTCCTAAGAAACTCGGCAGAAGGTGGCATGGAAGCCCCCTCCCGCAGCCAGGCACCGCGCGTACTGAAGAGCAGCAGAACAGACTCAAGAAAACCTCGCCCAGAGGCCGACAACGACTGCTTCCTGGGCGTCAGGCTCTGTAGCTTACCAGAGACTGCTCACTTGCTAACAGGAGTCCCCGCTTCGCCCAAGGACCTTTCCTTTGAATGAGATACTCTGCTCGTGACTTAAGAGGAGCAGGTCCGCTAGAAAACTTCAACAGAAATCTCGTTGAAGTGCAAAGGGAAATCCACCTACAAGGACCAGCAGAAACACCAGGAAGAGGTACCCTTTGTTCCAGGAGTGTCCTGGAACGTTGTCCCCTGACCACGCTGTGTGTGGATCACCGCCAAAGGCCTTATACCACAAGGACCGACTTCTTGCCAGCCTCAGAGCTTGCTTGCCCCGCTGCCTCTCACCCAGTGGGTCGGCCTCCTGAGTTTCCCACAGCCCCTGGTCAGCTCCTTTGAGTCTACCCTCTCCGCACTCCACCCGGGGACCCCCTACCCTCTCTTTGGAGCCTAACCACAAAGGGCCTCCCCCTTGCCCCGCCAGTGAAGCCCCCCTTTCCTGTGCCCAGGCCCAGCCCCCTGTCACAGGGCATTTCTGCTGGCCTGGGCGTAGGATGTTAGGCTAGGTCCGGCCCTCCTGGCCTCAGACAAGCCTCTCTGAAGCAGGCACTTATGGTGTTTGCATCTGCTGCAGCCCCGGCAGAAGGAGGTGCCCGGAGAAGGCCACGGGAGAGCCTCTGCTGCAGTGCACTGGCCTCGGGCCTCCCTGCTCCAGGTGAGGCGGAACACAAATGAAAACTCGTCTCATCCGAGCGCGCGGAGCTGCGCCAAACGGCTCATGGGATGACAGGTGCTTTTCAGCTCGCTTTTGACTTTGCCACAACGTTCATGTTTTTGGTAAGAAATGTATCCTTAGAATCAAAGAAAACCCCATTAACGTTATATGTAAAATAATCCAACTTGCCCAACAGTACCCTTCAGAGATGCTATTCACGGAGTTTCCGAGAAATGCTGCCCAAATTAACCCAAGATATTTCTGGGTTGGCACGTGGGCAGAGAGGCAGCTCGTGGTCACCGGGCATGGCCCTGAGCGAAAAGCTGAGAAAAAGACCCAAGAACCCGCCCTGAAGCCCTCGGCCCTGCCCCTGAGGAAGGGAGCCAGGCTTCCAGCCCCTCGGCCTGCTGCCGGCCTGCTGCCGGCCTGCTGCCCTCTCGCTGGGTGGCCTGCAGGAACTCACTGCCCCTGCCGCGGAGCACGTAAAACCAGGCTCAAACCCTCTCCTACCCAGAACCTCCAAGGATTTACCAGGCGACACACATAAGGTGCTCAGCACCGCGCCGGATATACAGAAAACCCTCAGTAAAGGCAACAGAAATTTCCTTCCTGTGCTGAATCCGACCACAGCCGGCAAGTCCCCACCGCCTTCTGAGTCCGGCCCCGGGGCCCATCTCAGAAGAGTATCCCGGTTCCACCTGGGACGCGCGCGAGCAACTTCCCAAACCAATGCCACCTGCCCCCACCCCCTGCAGCCCCCCATGGGCGCCGAGCTAAGCCGGCGCCCATGACAAGCAACGGGTGTCCCCCCACCCTCTCCCCGGCCCAGGAGCCCTGGCCCGCCCGCCCGCCCGCCTCCCGGGACCCAGGGATGCACCCTGCGGGGTGTCGCCGGCGAGAGACGCCCCGGGCCCCGCGGGAGGCATCCGCCCTCGCGGAGCCTTTGGGGACTCCACTCCCAGCACGGGCTTTCCGAGCTGGTAATCGGAAGGCAGCTCTCCGAGATTTCTAGGAACACACAAAGAGACGAGGCTGTCCTCGCCCCCAAAGCCGCAGGCTCCCCGGGGCCCGGCTTGCGGAGCCCGGCTCGACGCCGCAGGGGAAGGCGAGCGAACCCCGAAGGCGCCCAGGCACATCCCGCCCGCTCCCTCCGCCGCCAGCCCAGGGGCTCCTCCCGGCTACACGGGCGCGGCCGAAGTGACACCTCGTCGGGCTCAGCTCGGGCCACCGGGCACGGCAGCCGCGCGGCCGGACTCCCGCCCGCCGCCCCGCGGGACCGAGCCCGCCGCCCCGCCGCCC